>NW_020954610.1:72715049-72732849 GCF_900497805.2 Vombatus ursinus | reverse complement strand
ACACACACACACACACACACACACACACACACACACACACACACACACACACACACACGATATTAAGAGGACAGCTAGATGGTACAGTCAATAGAGTGACAGACCTGGAGTCAAGAAGATCAGAGTTCAAATCTGACCTCAGATACTTATTAGCTGTGTGACTCTGGGAAAGTCACTTAACCATATTTGCCTCAGTTTCCTCATCTGTAAAATAAGCTGGAAAAGGAAATAGCAAACCACTCCACTATCTTTGCCGAGAAAACCCCAAATGGGGTCACAAAGTATCGAACACAACTAACATGAATGAATAACAACAAAAATAACCTCAAGACCTGGATGAAACTGTTATTCTACCTCCAGAAAGTGTGCGGCAATATTTTTCCTAGCCCTTATCACCTCAGATTGAAATCTTATCTACCTCAAGATTGCTTACTGACTTCCTGAGGTCCTGATGACTTAATTTCCAGCTACTCCCACTTAAGTATAAACAATTCCTGTACAGATATGTAAGTGACCAACTACAATCCACAAAGGTCTTTATGTTACGCTCCTCATTAACCACCACCTTTCCCTTCAAGCCTGAGTCATTTCCAAATGGAAGTGCATTTAAATCTTCTTTTTCCTTTTGCTGATACTTAACTAACTCCCTTTGGAAGACCTTTTGTAATAGACCCATGAAAAAAAATTCAAGATGGGTCCAAGTTATATGCAAAACAATATTAATATTAGTGTATGCAGAATAATATTTAGCAAAATTGCAATCCACGGTAGGGTAGGCCATGGCTTTTTCCCAGAGTGCACTTCAGCAAAAAGAAACAACTAAGTTCAACAAATAGTTAGCAAGAATAATTAGTTAAAAGAGGAAGTTACCAGGTTATACTATCTGGTACACTGTAACTATCTCTTCCATCTCTTATACCTTAGCTAGCTAACTGTGCCCAAGGTAAGTTACTCCTTTGCCCTGCTTGGCTCTGATATTCAAACCCCATCCCTGTAAGTGGGCTCCCCAGCCACAGCCTTGCAGCATCCTCAACTCCAAGGTCTCCTTTCCCCACAAATGACTTGGTCTGAAAGACGATGTAAGGATAGCTTTAATTCTGCTTGCCTTGGGGCATATTTTGTGGTACTTGCTCCCAGCCCCAAAATCGCTAAGTGCAGTAGACTATTACCGTTGATTCTACAGGAACAGATAAGTTACTTGTTGTGAACTCAGAAATCCAAGTTCAACAACAGCCAGAGGCTTGACTGAAACAAAGAGTTTTGCTTCCTTTTCTGTAAGAAAATACTCTAATATTCTTATTAGGAATAAATAGCCCACCAATTTGGGTAGGAGTGAGATTGGAACATTTCCTCATCTAGTTAATCATGAAAATACTTTTCCTGGCTTCAGAACTCAGCTCATTTTCATTAGTGGCAGAGTGATGGTAATAGAACTGACTTGATTCTACTTCCTTCCTCCCATCTTCTCTATTAGTGGGCAGTCTGACCATTTAATTTAAAGTACCACATGTTGGTTTCTTTGCTTTTTCCCATCCATGTTATTTATTTTCCCCTGGAGGGAAAGGTGAACATTGTTTCCTCTGATGCTGCCAATGGGGACTTATTACAAATGAAAGAAACTCAGCATTTAGTATGAAGTCACCATTGATTGAGCAATAACAACTAGCTCATCCGGACCATCATGGTCAGACGAGAGAAATTCAAAGAAGTCCAGAAAAGGGACACACAAACATGAAATAGAAAGAAAAAAATGACTACTGCAACAACTAGGCTGCAGCTACCCACAAAAGCATTAATGTGACAAGAGGCATTTTAAGAACTACAAAGCACTTTATATATTATCTCATTTGATCCTCACAGCGATCCTGTGAGGTAGAAGCTAGTATTAACCCCATTTTACAAAAAAGGAAACTGAGGCAGAGAGGTTAAATCACAGAACTAGTAAGTGTTTGAGCTAAAATATGAACCCAAGTCTTCCTGACTCCTGGTCCAGGGCACTATCTGTTGTGCCAAAATAATGGGAGTAGAAATGAAAAAAAAAAAGTTTCTTTGGACTGTTTTCCTTTGCTGGTTCTTCATCCAAGTCACATCTACCAACTACCATGAATGACTCCCAAGTAACTGCCCTGGGACCTTTTCTCTTTTCCTTTTATGCTAGAACCTTGAAGATATAGGTAGGTGGTGCAGTGCATAGGGTGCTGGACCTGAACTCAGGAAGACCTGAGTTTGAATCAGGTTCAAATGATCACACCAGCTGTGTGATCCTGGGCAAGTAACTTAACCCCTGTTTGCCTCAGTTTCCTCAGTTGTATAAAGGAGATAATAGGGGTAGCTAGGGGGTGCAGTGGATAGAGCTCTGGCCTCGGAGAAAGGAGGACCTGAGTTCAAATGTGACCTCAGACACTTGACACTTAACTAGCTGTGTGACCCTGCGTAAGTCGCAACCCCAACTGCCTCAACAAAAAGCAGAAAAATAAAAGGATAATAATAGCACTTACCTCCTAGACCTGTTGTGAAAAGCAAATGAGATGATATTTGTAAAACATTTTACATGGTGCCTCGCAAGTAGTAAGTACTACTTAAATGCTTTTCCTTCTCCTACTAAATCACTTATTTCACTTAATTTGCTCCTACAGGTTCAGTTATTATCTCTATAGAAATGATTCACACAACTATTTATCCAGCCATGGTCTGTCTCCTAAGTTATAGTTTCAGATTATCAGCTGCTTCTCAGGTATCCCAACTTGGATGTTCCAAAAACATCTGAAACAGAATCTATCTTTCCTATAAAATCCTCCCCCTTGCCAAAATCTCCTATTACTATAGAGGGTACCCCCCAATTTTCAGTCACCCTGGTTCAGTGTCATCCTTAACTATTAATTCTTACTCATTTACACATCCAAATCTCTGCTGTATTGTTTCTATATATACAATAACTCTGGTATACCAAACCTTCTCACAAACAGCCAGAGTGCACTTTACACAGCCACCATTATCTCCTCTTGCTGGGACCATTGCCATAACCTTCCAAATTGGCCTCCCTGTCTCAATCCTCTCCCCACTGGAATCCACCTCCACTTAGACTGCAAAGTGGTTTTCCTAAAACGCATGTCTGAGAATGTCACATGCCCACACGTACTTAATAAAGTCCAGTGGCTCCCTATTATCTCCCAGATCAAATATAAAGCTCTCTGTTTAGCATTTAAAACTCTTAATAACGTGGCCCCTTCCTTTTCTCCCTTCCATGCACTCTCTGACCCAACTACATCGGCCTATTTACCGTTCCTCGCATAGGACTCTCCATACCTATGCATTGGTCCCATGTCTGGAACGCTTTCCTCCTTTCCTCCACTTCTTTCAAGAGTCAGCTCAAACCCCAAAAAGCCTTTCCTGGGTCTCCTTATCTGCTAATGTCTTTCTCTCCAAGATCATCTTCTACCCACTCTCTACATAGTTTGTATGAATATAGTTATTTACATGTTGTCTCATTAGAATTTGAGCTCCCTGTGGGTAGAGATTGTCTTTTGCCTTCCCCAGCCATTGGCCCAGGCCTGGCACACAAGCAAGCACTTACGTATACATATGAACTGACTGAAAGACTTAAGAAAAGCTATAATGTACATAAAAATAAGGGTGTGGTGGTAAAGAATCAGAGCATCTTTTTCTTACTGAACATTATGCTGTTAAAACTTGAGTTGATCTTGCTGAAAAAAAAAAGTCAGTTTCTAGAATTCATTACAGACCCAGACTTGGTAGGAAAGCCACAGTCTGTTTTCATTTGAAGGGTATATTTTGACATATTCAAGTCCCTGGAAATAGGTATCTCTAGAATCTGTGCTAAAAGATGAGAGTGCTGAGATTGCTCCATACCAACACAATTTCCATGTTGTACATTATAAAAAAAGAGCTTCCACTTTTCAAGTGAATCTGACATTGTAGATACCTAGTTTTATCTTTCCTCTTGCTGGTAATGCTAAACACAAATGGGCACTCTTCAGGGCACCTGTAGTCTAGCCACTGGTATTCTTCAAAGCTAAAAGGACCAAGTAGCTTTGATGAAATCTGAAACAATCTAGTATCCACCATATTGTGGATCAAAGTGGGACAGATTTGAAACTTAAGTCCTATTACTTATCATCTGTATGACCTTGTAGAAGAAACTTAAACTTCTCTGGGACTTGGTCTCCTCATCTACAAAATGAGAGGCTGGACTGAGCTTCATAGGTTTTCATTTAGCTCTTAAACCACTTATCCTTTAAATATATGTTCTGATCACTGCAGACTGGCTGGGTACTCAGCAATCCAACCTAAGAAACCAGGTGACCTTAACTTGTACCCGGGAGACCTGTGTGTAACCCTAATACTATTCCAGTGGCATCAACAGAGACCAGGGCTGAGAATGGATTTTTTTTTAAATGTATCTTTCCTAATAATTGAGATCAAGATTTCAATTCCTATCATTGTAGCCCTACTTGTGCATGGAGTAGGTGGAATGGCTCAAGTAGATCTACAAGAAATGTATGATCTGATAAAAGATTCCCACAAGCTAAAGCTATGTAACTGGCCTAAAGTCATAGAATTATAGATTGAAAACTGGAAAGGACCTCAAAGATCATTTAGTCCAAATTTCTTATATCACAGATGAGGAAACTGAAGTCTGGTGGGGTTAAGTGACTTTTCCAAAGTCAAAGAAGTAGTAAACATTAGAGATTAATTTTGAATCCAGGCGCACTAACTTCAGGGCCAGTTCTCTTTCCACAGCTAGACAGCACACTGGGCCTGGAGCCAGGAAGACCTGAGTCCAAATCCAGCCTCAAATACTAGCTATATGACCTTAGGAAAGTCACTTAACTTTTCTGCCTCAGTTTCTTCAACTGTAAAATGGGAATAACAACAGTATTTACCCTCACAAGGTTGTCGGAAGGATCAGATGAGATAATATTTGTAAAGTACTTAGCACAGTACCTGGCACACGGTGTGTTCAGTCATTTCAATCATATCTGACACTGTGACCCCATCTGAGGTTTTCTTGGCAAAGATACTAGAGCAGTTTGCCATTTCTTTCTTCATCTCATTTTACAGACGAAAAAACTGAGGCAAACACAGTTAAGTGATTTGCCCAGGATCACACAGCTAGTAAGTATCTGAGGCCACATTTGAACTCAGGTCTTCCTGACTCCAGGTCTTGTTCTCTATCCACCATGCCACCTAGCTGCCCATACATTCTATACATGCCCATCTAGCCATGCCTGGCACATAGCTATAAATGTTATTATTTGTATTCATCATCATCATCATCACTAAACACATTGCCCTAAGTTCTCACCCCAAGATCAAAATTGCACAGGAGTGCCATCACTTGATAGTCATCTTAGGCAGCCACTAAAGGGCAGTAGTGCCTGGCATCTGATCTGATTTCAAATGCCATAAAGACTGGCTATGGTCTAGGACTAGGAACCTAACAACCAGGCCCTGAAAGGACCTAACTGAGCATCATTCACCAAGCGGGATTAGAGAAACCAAACTACTCTATTTTCTGTTGAGTCTTGCCTCTGACATTTCCACAAAACTGATGGAGAAGATTACAAACAAAGTTCCTGTGCTGGAGAGGACATTAAATCAAGACAAACTTGGAGCTCCTCTATCTGGTGGTACCTTTCTGAACATTCTTTCTTAGGCAAGGGCTAATACTGCTATTAGGGAAAATTGTAGCATGTTCACATCACAATGAGCATCCCACTTTGGTTCTTGCTAAATCCCAGGTTTCTTTCTTTACATGAGGAAATGTGGCTCCTCCACACATTTACTCCCTGAAACCGAGTTTTCAGCATTGCAACTAGAATAAAAAGACCAAGGATCAATCCAAATATAAAATTGCATAAAAATACACAGGCACTTTACTACTATCTACAAAAATGTTCTACGAGTCTGATGAATGCAGTGAGCAAGAGATTATCTCCTTCAGTATTAGTTTCACCAAGATCTGAGAAATAAAGGGACCCTGAGAAAGAAATAAACCGAAATATCAATGACATTCAAGAATTCACCACCGGTCAAGATTATCAAGATCATTTTGCACCAAGCATGTCCATTAGTTATGTTTCAGATCCATAAGAAGACTGCAGTGCGTGAGGACCAAGATATCTTGAGGTAGAATGACCAGAAGGCCTCCAATTGGCCAAGATGGCTTCATACTGCACTATCTAAAACATGTCTAAAATTGTCTCCGTATGATAAACACAAACAACAAACAACAAACAAAAATGCACTGTCTCAGATAGGTCAATAGAATTATAACCCCACTATTCTAAATAAGTGCTCCAATTAATTGAACTGTATTGCTGCACAATATTCTTTTGCAGGTTCTGAAACAGGATTTTAAAAAAAAAAAATCTGCGCTACTTGTTTTTCTACTCTATAATATTTTAAGTAGTTTTTAGGGAGGTCTGAACCCATAGTCATTTTCCAAACCCTTCTTCAAAGCCCAGTACCTCAGGAGGACATACAGAAATCCATAGTTAAAGAACAAAGCCAGCAGTGACAGAATCCATTTTCTAGCAAAGGGAATCAACATACAAATCATATCACAGGTCTCTGGGGACAAAAATGGCACAAAAACTTCGTTCACTTGTTGGCTGAAAAATGACAGAAGGAAGGCTGCTTATCTAAGAACTGCTGCTTAAGTACAAGGCCTTACTTACACAAGAGATGATAATAATAATAATAATAATAATAATAAAAGAAATTATCATACTGTCAACTCTCAAACATAATCTCACAAAATACCCAAAATTATCAGGAACCTAAGGGATGGTGCGCTGATGAAGTCTGGCGTTAATAAATTCAAGACTACGCAAGTGGCAGAAAATTTGCTATAGTAGTTTCTCAGAAAAAAAATTGAAATTGATGATAATGATGTTGAGGACGACTCAGCAATTCAATTAAATTCAATAAGCATTTGTTAAGTTCCTGCTGTGTGGAAGATAATGTTCAAGGTGCTAGGGATACAGAAATAAAACAAACTCCCCCCTTAAAAAATTTACATTCTAAGAGATACAACCTGTACCCTAACAAATAAATATAAAAATCCACAAAAAAGTAAATATGTATTTGTATAAATATAATTATTTATATTATGTATAAAATTATGTTATAATTAATCATATTTTCATATACCATATGTATATAATATATAAGCATATTGTTTTATATAATAATATAAAATTGTTCATGTTGAAAGTCAGTTGTGCCCTATTCACAAGTATCTTGTGCCAAGCATTGGACGATATGATATTCACAACTCAGCTTCAGAGCTTACAAAGCATGCTTTGTAAGTTCACATACTTTTTAGCTTATTTGATCTTCAGGTCAACTCTATGAGGAAGAGCAGGACATTCCTACCTATTCTACAGATGAAGCAACTTTATTCAGAAAGGGTTAAGGGATTGGTCAAGGTCATAGAAAGCAGGGCCAGATCCAGCTCTTCTGACTTCAACTCCAGCGCTGATTCTACTGCATCTTCATGCAGGCTTCCTTTGGTTGGTATAACAGACTTTAAAAGCTACAGAAACTATTCAGTTCATATGCAGAGAAAATATTAAAAACGTGCCTCAGTGTAGAGAATTTTAAGAGAATAAAGGGGTTGTGGTAATGACTAATGTATTTGTTTAATATTGTACATCACTGTTCACAGCACATTATCAAGGACCAAACATTGTACGTATCACCTAAAAGCTATAATTAAGGAGATCACTCTACCACTCAAACAAGGTAGAGAAGGGAGTAATTAACATAAGATTTATGGCTGACATTTATATATCACTTTAAGGTTTATAAAGTATTTTATATACGTTATTTCATTTGATCCTTCCAACAACCCTGTAAGTCTGGCATTGCTAGACTCCATTTATGGATGAGGAAACTGAGGCGCTAAGAGGTTAAACAACTTGTCCATGGTCATGTAGTTGGTTAGCATCAGAGGCCAAATTCAAAGGACAGAACTTACTGAGCCCAAGAACAACATTCTTTTCATGACAACTTGAGGCTCATCCTCAACCCTTCCCTTTCACTTTTCCACTCATATTTGATCAGTTGCCAAATTTTGTCATTTCTACCTCTACAACGTATCTTCTTTTTCCTTCTTTCTACACATGACCACCACCCCAGTTCAGACCCTCAGCTCCCCTTACCTAAACTATTTTATTTTATCTATGTATCTCCAGCATTTAGCCCATTCGATAACACCAGACAGCCTTTCAACAGCAATATATATTTCTCTTGGTTCCTCTCATTGGTTCTAATTCTTCTTTACAATATGACTAATGTGAAAATATGCTTAATATGAATGTATATGTAGAGCCTATATCAGAGTACATGCCATCTTGTGAGAGGAGGGGAGAAAGGGGGAGAAAATCTGGAACTCAAAATCTTATGGAAGTGAATGTTGAAAACTAAAAATAAATAATCTCTCTCTATACACACACACACACACACACACACACACACACACACACACATTCCTCCTGTATTGCCCAATAAAGGGATTATTTCTACAGCAACTTATATACCTTCCATGAAGCTGTGATATCATTGATGTATGTACTCCTTTTAATGGTGCAACTCATATCTACCCATACCTTTCCATCCAGTGCCAGATCTTGTCCAGATAGTGTCTACTTCATGGCTAAAGTGAGGCATACTGTTTAGTAATATGGAATGAAATAGGGGAGGATGTTTGTCATTTTAAAAAAAGATCACATATCTATAATAATAAAAAAACAAAAACAACCAACCCTGCTCTGATGTTATGAGCAAAATATGGATGGCAACTTGCCAAGAACTGAACCCATCACAAGAGTCACACCATCACAATGGCTGTCATGGATTATACTAATAGACATACTAATTTTGCTATGATTATACACCAGTAATTAGTCCTCAAGTGTGGGCTGATAAAACAGTACTATAAATACAAACCTAAGAATATTTTAGAAAATAGTTGCTATAAGATGTACTGGGATAAAGTCTTAATAAAAGAACAACGAATCTTAGCTAGCAAACTAGACATTATGCTATTCAATAAAAATAATGACAGTGAGAGGCAATGGATACAGGGCCAGACATCAAGTCAAGAAAACTTGAGGTCAAGGCATGCCTCTGATACAGACTGGCTGTGTTATTAGCAAGGACAAATTACTTCATCTCTAAGGGCTCCAAGCAACATTTTAAATCTCTAAGTTACAGACAAGTCTCATGACCTCCACTGGTGGAAGGAACTTCCTTGCCAGGAGTTTCCCACAATAACAACATCACAGATCCAGACATTAACTCTGATACTTAACAGAACATCATTTACCTATACCAAAAACATTTTAATGTACATTGCTCTGACAGAACTCAAGTGTAAAACACAAATTCTTTGAAGACACATGATCTTGACAGTTTGTTTTATTTTTCAAATCATAGATAAACATGTTATCAAATTGAGAACTTATGTACTGTGGTATCTGTCATATAGTCAGGAAACTGTAAAATCCCAACAGTGGATTAGTATAGCATATTTAGTCAGCATCACCTATGTTATTTTGATTAAATATGAATTATGCCTGCATATGTATACATAAGTATATATACACATGTGTGTTGAGCTAAAATCGGCTTCCCCATCACTTTGATCCATTTGTCCTAGGTCTTCCCTCATGATCCAAACAGAACTAATCTAATCCATCTTCCATATGATGACCTTTCCAATATATGTGAACTAATAGGCACTCTCCAATTCTTTGCTACTCCAGGTTTAACAACCCCAGTATGCTTTTAAGGCAAAATTTTAAGTTCCTTTACCATCCAAGTCACCCCCTTTAGCAACTACTCCAAAGTGTAAAAGTCCTTTCTAAAATATATTATCCAGAAATGGCAATGCTCTGAATGTGTTATGATCAGTTCAGAGTACAGGAGAATTACCACTTTCCTCTCTTTGAACCCTATTCTTTGGTTACTGAAACCCAAGATCACATTAATTCTCCTATCTGTCACATTGAACTGTTTACTCATAGTGAGTATGCCATCTCTGTGACTTTTTTTTCACATAAACTTACTGCAGGTCTTGTGTCCTCCTTGCTGTACTTGGCCAACTGATTATTTTTAACTCAAGTTTAGGAATTTTTATTTATGCCTATTGCATTTAATCTTATTAGCTTTAGCACACCAATGCACCCTATGGAGATATTCACAGTTTCTCATTCTGTCATCCAAAGTATTACTTATCCCTCCCATCCCCAAATTTCATAAGCTTGTTAGCTATGCTTTCATCCATGTCACCAAAACAAGTGAAGAGTATATGGCCACGAATAAAACCCTAAGGCACTCCCTTAGAGATTTTCTTTCAAGGTGACTTTCAGTTCATTTACCAAAACACTTTGCGTCAAGTCCAGAGGTGGGAAACTTGCAGCCTCGAGGCCACATGTGGCCCTGTAGGGTCCTGAAGTATGGCCCTTCGACTGAATTCAAGTTTGCATTCAAAGGGTCAAAGGGTCACACTTGAGGACCTACAGGGTCACATGTGGCCTCAAGGTTCCCCACCCCTGGTCTAGTCAATCACATATATTCTAAGAACTAGAAGAGGCCTGAGAGGCCATCTAGTTCAATCAATACCTGAACAAAGATATCTTTTACAACATAAAAGTGACTGTGAGGTAACAGAAGGCCAGGGACCTACACCACTGTAGCCAAGGGAGAATGGAGCCTAGATAGGATTAAGGGTGGGAAAAAAAGTGGTCAACTGGCTCCTTCGTGAAGACCCCAAGCCTAGACTATTCCATTTTTAGATAACCATAATTGGTGGGAAGCATTTCTTTAGATCAAGTCCAAATGTGCCTCTACAACTTATACCCAAATTTCACCATTCTATTATACCTGTTGCTCCTAGTTCTAGTCTCCTGAACCAAGCAAAACAAACATAATTCTTTCAAATGACAGATCTTCAAACACTTGAGGGTAATTAGCATATCCCCATTGAAGTTTTTTTCTTTCTAGGATAAACATCTTCAATTGTTTCAACCAATTCACACGGCAGAGATCTCAGGACCCTTTGCTATCCTGATCGCCTTCCTCTGGACTCTCTAGCTTTTCAATACATCAATATGTCAAGGACTCATGATTTCGTCAGTGTGGGAACTATGGTACAGGAACAACGAAGATCACAACGCATTTATACTTGATTTGATGAGGCAGCTAGGCAGTGTAGCGGGTAGAGTGCCAGTGCCTAGAGTCAGGAAGACCTCAGTTCAAATCTGGTCTCAGACACTTACTTAGCTGTGCAACTGGGGTGTATAGGTTGTTCAGCGAGGACTAGCCCCACTGGTGTGAGAGCTTGCCAAGCTCTTTTCAGGGCTGCTTATCTACCTTTGCTGTCCACCTTCACCCAACTCTGACCTATGACTCCAAGAAGTAGTAGCATGCACAGCTGACACACTCTGGTAAAACAGTTTTGGTAGACCAGCCAAACCAGGGTAACCAATAGGCCTCAAACCCATCAGTAAGTTAAGGGGATGTCTATTCCAAGCAGGTGAAGATTTCCCCCAGTGGAACTGATGAGGATGGGATCTGGACCCCAAAAAAGAAAAACCCTGGACTTTCCCACAGGGCCAAATCTCTGGCCTTCCTGTGGGGCTATAATCTTATCAACTGGCCTTTCATTATCTCATTATCGCCTACACCCAGTCTCCCAATTCTGTCACCTAGACCTCCATTGTCCAACTTCCCTATGGCCCTTTACCACCCTTAATCCTAGCTAGGCTCCATGAGACCCCTCCTCCAGTCACCCCAAACTACTTGACCACTCCTAGATCCCTCCCATAGTCTCTTGTCTCCATTATCGTGCTCATTTTCTTAAAATCTGGCCAATAGTTCACTAAGGTTCAGACTCCTTAAGAGTCTACCCAATATGATGGATGTTCTAATAAACCTTGTCTTTGGTTGAAAGAAGACTTGAGTGGTATTGATTTGGGCAGTTCCCACGTGTTGTGATTTTGGGGTCTCAGCACCCCTAACCCCTAAACCTCAACAGAATAAGTGGATGAGAACAATTTGTGCCAAACGCCACGAAGGCAGTTGAAGCAGGTGCTGTGGAGTGCTTCAAGCTGGTCAGATATCAAAGATGTCAAGATCATTCACTGCATCCCAGGCCATTGTCAGTCACTTTGACTTTTGTGTTACCACTGGACTTTGATGACTTTGGAAGAGTGAGGCTAACAACTTTGTGTAACTCTGTCTCATTTAAATCCAATTCACACATGAGTCAAGACATCACCTTGATGGGGATGGGATCTGAACCCCTAAAAGGAAAAGACCATGTCTTTGGATCTGGACTCCAAAAAGGAAAAGCCCTGGACTTTTCCCACAAGGCCAAGCCTCTGGCATTGGCCTGAGGTTATAATCCTATCAACTGGCCTTTCATTATCCCCTACAGTCCTCTGTTACCCTTAACCTAGCCTAGCCCTCCATTGTCTTACCTCCCTAAGGCCTCAGCCACCTCCCACCCTTAATCCTATCTAGGCTCCATTCTCCCTTGGCTACAGTGGTGTAGGTCCCTGGCCTTCTGTTACCTCACAGTCACCCCCCCTTATTGGTCACTCCCATCCAGATCCTCCTTAGACCCCTCCTCCAGTCACCCCAAACTACTTGGCCACTCCTAGATCCCTCCCACAGTCTTTCTGTGTATAAGGTCCATCTGGCCTCCATTAAGGTGCTCAGATTCTTTAAGCCTCTAGCCAAGGGCTCAGATTCTTAAGAGCTGGCCCACTTGCATTAGTGATACAAATCCCTTAAGAGTCTGTCCTATATGTGGATTCTTTAAATCTCATCCACCTCTAATCGATGTTCTAATAAACCTTGTCTTTGGCTGAAAGAAGGCTTGGGTCAAATTCATTCATGTAGGACCCACATGTCTTGATTTTGAGGACCCGGTGCCCCTAAACCTCAACAACCCCATGATGTCATTGGTCCTCTTTGAGAGGAAGGACAAACAACAGTACGGGTCAAGTCACTTAACCATGTTTGCCTCAGTTTCCTCATCTGCAAAATGAGCCGGAGAGGGAAATGGGAAACCATTATAGTATCTTTGCCAAGAAAACCCCAATGGGGTCACAAAGAGTCAGATAGGACTGAAATGACCTAACAACAACAACAATATAGTTAATAGTTTTAAAGTGTTGCCTAAAGCCCAGAAGTTATTTGTACATAGTTAATAGTTAACAGGTGTCAGAGGTTGGATTTGAACCCATGTCTTCTAGATTTCAAGTCTAGCATTCTATCTACTACACTATACTATCTCTTAAAAGAGAAGCAAATATATATATAATGGAAAGTAATCCAGAAGAAAGAATTTTATAGTAAGTAGGTTTCCTTAGAGGTCACTTAATCTAATCTCCTCATTTCAAAAATGAGGTACCTCTTCCATTTACCATAATTCTTCAAAAATCAATGACAATGGTTCCAAAATCACATTCATTCAGTACCCTAGGATGTGATTTATAAAGGCCAAGTACTCTGACCTAAATGAAAGCAGCTAAGTATTCTTTTATCATCTCCTCACTTATCATGGGTTTTACCTTTCTAAATCTTTTTTTTTTCCTATTTTTCTCTGTCTGAAAATTATTGTCCATGGTAGAGAAAACTGAGGATTTGAGTGTTTGCCCTTCTCTCTTCTTATCCACACCAAAGGATCCCTTCCTTATCTTCCTGTTAACCAGGACATGCCTTACCACCAAAACAGCTTTAAAAGCCTTGTTATTCATCCTATTGCTAGAATTAGCTTATTTGGGTTTTAGCCTTCCCAGTCCAGCATTTTTTCTTCATTCAACAAGCAGAGGTCAAGGTACAGTACGTCCAACTGTGGCTGATCAGAAAAATAGGACCTCAGAAGACTCTACCACAGATTGAGCACAAATAGGGGATTTCAACATGTGGGATGGAGATGTCTCTGGATTTGTGTCTCATGTTTCCTTTGTGCTACTGTGATTCCACTTTGCTCACAGAGCACAGCACCTTCTTTGATACAGGCACGCCATGCTAGGCAGTCAGTCCTGTGCCAAAATCTTCCATATTTCACAATTGATACTAAAGTTCTTCAGAGAGACCTTGAGAGCATCCTCACTGCTTCTTCTGACCTCCATGTGAGTGCTTGCTTTGTATGAGTTCTCCATTAAAATAGTCTTTCAGGTAAACGTACAATTGGCATTTGGACCACTTGGATAAGGACCTACTGCGTATATGGTACTATATTAGACAGTGGGAACACAAAGTCAAAACCAAAAATAGCTTTTCTTATACTACTCTCCTAGAACCTTTTCAGTCTGTTATATTTGTCTTAGGTTACCTGCCATAGCTTCTGTCAGCCACTGGGAAGAATCCACAGTTGCCATGGAAGTTAATGAGGGCAACAGCAGCAGAAAGAGGTTTCTAGCTGAGGTGAATTAAAAAAAAAAAAAAACTATAGAACTTGGCCCAGCCAGACAAGTCTGGGTTTTAAACTCAAACAAGCCCATAGAGCAATAAGTGTGACAAATTGGAATTCTCCTGTCTCATCCAGCACTGCTATTCACCCCAAATCTCTCTTGCTTTCTGTGTGGCTGCTGGACTTTGTTTTGCTCCAGATTTGACCTCTGTGACCTTGGGCAATTTCATTAAGCTCTCCAAGTCTCAGTTTCCTAACAGAAGGCAGTTAGATGGAGTCAGGAAGACCTGAATTCAATCTGGCTCCACATTTACTAGCTTTGGGACTCTAAGCCAGTCTGCCTTAGTTTATTCATCTGCCAAATGGAGATGAAAATAGCACTAGTCTCCTAGGGTGGTGCTGAGGATCAAATTAAATAATACTGTTTGAATACATTAAAGAGATATATAAAATAGTAGTTATTATTATTATTCAAATGAAGGTGTTGCACTCCAGGACCAGTAAGAGACCATCCATTTCTAAATCCTTTGATCATCCTCTGACCTCACTATTAATCCTTCCTTATCATCACTCCCTAGTTAATACCACAATCTCTCAGGCCAGTGGAATATTACATCCTCTCTACCTAAGGGTAGGGCTAGAGGAGTGAAAGTACAGCTCCCCCACCTTTACATGTCCTTTTAAAAATCAGAATTTTAAAACTAGCTCCCTATTTACTCATATTCATCTCTTCAGATACCTGGCCTTTTACTTCATCATAATCAATTATTACTGGATTGCCAGAATTTTATTTCTGAGAGACTTCAGCTCCTCTTGAACTCATCTCCCCTTTCTTGTCAGTCTCAGATTATGGAATCCTTCTTATCCTATCCCTTCATTCCCTGAAACCTGCTTCCTGAAGTCTAGGGTACATGTTAGACTCTGCTCCACATTCCTTTCCTTATCTATCGAAAATTCCCAAGGTTCCAGTCATTTCTATTTAGCACTAGTTAAGCCAGTCATTCTATCGTCATCCGATAGAATCAGCTCAAGAACAGCAATTCACCTTCCTGCCTCTGCTACCTGAAAGACGAAATTAAGAACAAGGTGAGCAAAGAATTTTTCAGTTGCTTTCCTTTTATTAGACAGAAGCCTCGAGAAGAGGTCTGGATAGTTAAGAACCCCATCATAACTATATCATGGCTCTCTCTGATGGCTTTGTGCTCTGTAGCATTAATTCATCACCCAAATTATCCAAGGGACTTGATGGTTCCATAGTCCCATGACTATATCACAGTTGTTTTTCCCTCCTTTGACCATCACCCAAATGTTCTCCACCCTGACTCCCACCTTTAGACTCATGGGTTTCCACACAGGTGACTATCAACTTGCTAAACATCTACTACCTCATCTATTGCCCTTGAATATGGTGTCCTTTTTCCCTGACAGGTAGGTGTGGTTCACATTGCTTTCATTACTTTACTTTCACATATCAAATCATTCATCCAGCTGTTCTCAGAGGTTAAGTTCTAGGGCCTAGGGTGACTGAAATACCTACCCCTTCTCTTCTTTGCCTCATTAAAATTCTATACATCTTTCACAGGGTAATTCAAAGTCCTCCATGAAGCCTTTCCTGGATTATTCCAGCTTACAGTGATCTCTCTCATCTCTGAATTCCTAAACACTTAATTATGGAGTATGTGATAGTATTCTAGAGTTCTTTCACATGTGTTTGAATTGTCTTCCAATTTGACTGCAAACTCCTAGAGGACAGGAACCACATCTTTGACTTATACTATACACCCCACCAAAGCACAACTGAGCACAGTAAACATTCACCAGAGGCATCATAAGCAATGCAAAAATGTTCCCCAACACACACAAAGACTTTAAGCTACTGACTTGTGATATTGGGTCACAGGAAAGACTGAAATTAAGGGTTTAATTGAGAACAATGCTTTAGAAATGTAGTTTATCAACTTACATTTATAAACCTGTGGAACAGGGAATGCAAGTATTATCATCTCCATTTAACAGATAAGAAGAAAAGTTAAGAGACTTGGCTAGTAAGTGCCAAAGCCAAGACTCCAGATCTAATGTGCTTTTCACTACACTATAACATCTCTCTAAAACTACTAAGTAAGGCCAAGAGTATAGTTTAAATTTGGGAATTATCAAGCCAAGTTTATTCACTTTTTGCGGTCAAGCTGCTATATACTTTATATCTTTAAAAACATTTTATATTCTTGTCTATTTCCTCAGATCCTATGTCCCCTTTGTTCTCTTTAGCGCTACTTTCATTTCCTTCTGCCATTACCAGCTCCACCTCACCTCTGGGTACGGCCCAAAGGGGGAGGGATGCTTTTGTTGCTTATGGAATACCTCAGACACTATCTGGGAACAGGAATGGACAACCTCAAAGGGCAATCAGCTTCTGGCCGTCAACTTGTGAGAGCATGCATTTTTTTTCCCCAAAAGAACTAATGTGTGTAAAGCGCTTTGTAAAGCAGGAAAACTTTGAAAGCTGTATGTTGAATTTATTGTATACTTAAAAAGAAAGGCATAAGGTTCACAGCTTCATGTACAATATTCTTTTTCTGTTCTGCTTTGTATATGGAAATGCTCTTTTTATTGGTTGTTTATTCAGTTCTGAATAAAAAAAAAACAAAATAAATAAAATAAAATAAAGCGTCTTGTAAATTGGAAAGTGTTATATAAATGCCAGCATTATTTTTTTTCCTAGTTTATATCAGCATAGAGAAAGAAATAATGGCCTGACTGCCCTAGAAACTCTGCTCAGTGGCCTAGTATCATGGGAATTTGCCAGGCCTACTTTGTAGAAACTGTCAGATACTACCTAGAGGAGCGTTCATTCTATATGTATGCCACATTCAGCGTTCCTTGTCCTTACTATTGCAATAACCTCGTAACTTGAGCTTCCCTTCTCCCCCATTCCTTCTAATCTCCCTTATGCACATGTATGAAAATATCTTATTCTAGCTAAAATCTTTATTGGTCCCCATTCCCTACTGAAGACAGCCTCAGTCCGACTTCATCCTACTCTTGCCAGCCTCATCTCACATAAGTCCCTTTCAAATACTCTCCATTTAACCAAGCTAACTGAAATTTCCTGAATATGTCCTACTCTTTCCTGCCTCTGTCTTTGTTTATGCTGTTCCTCCTGCTGGGAATATCATCACCCATTTCTATCTCTCGACATCCTACCCATCCTTCAGGACCCAATTCAAATGACAATCCCTCCAAAAACTCACTTGGCTGAAAGTGCGCTAGCGCTGGTGCTAGCACTGGCGCTGGCGTTGGCTCTCTCTCTCTCTCTCTCTCTCTCTCTCTCTCTCTCTCTCTCTC
>NW_020954610.1:72690383-72715039 GCF_900497805.2 Vombatus ursinus | reverse complement strand
CTCTCTCTCTCTCTCTCTCTCTCTCTCTCTCTCTCTCTCTCTCTCATCTGATTTCATCGTATTTTGTCTCCCACATTCCAATTTGCATTATGCTTATCTTAGTATATTTCTTTTTCACCATTAGATTATAAGCACCAGGAAGGCAGGGGACAAGTCTTATCTAAACTTTGTGTCTCTTTCCAGATCTAGCATAATGCTCCATATACAAAAGGCACATGATAAGTTTGCAATTAATGAATGAAGAGCTCTATTTCCAGAATAGAAACCATGGCATGTTACTGAGGCTATCATAAACAGGATAGACTGCTGATGCAAAAATGTCCGGTTTGGTTCACTACATATGAGTCAAACTGAAACATTCTCTGCCCTGTGACAAATTCAGAAGCAGATTCTTAGAACTCCAGTCTTCTAGGCATGTCTAATAACTTGAAACATTTAGCACCTTTCCAGAGGCAAAAGATAGATGTTGGGATGAAATGTTTGTTACTGGCTAGTAATGCTAAATAGATGAAAATATTGGTGTATAAGCCTAATTTACTATGCTTTATTTTAACGTGTCAATAAATTTTATAGAGCAATAAGATTTATAAACAAACCTATTGCACATGTACAACCATGAAACCATGCCCTTTTCCTCTAGACTGAAGTATGTCGATTTTTAAAAGCCAACTATTTTTGTGGTCATCTAGATGTCAACATTGTAGGCCATTATTTTTTCTATAAGGATCTGGAACTAAAATAATAATAATAATAATAATAATAATAGTAATAAAAGAGGATTCTACTGAACACAAAAAACTTTAGAGATAATACTTAACTCATTTGGCACTGTGGCTCACCCTTGATCCCTATCCTTCTATAACAATGCAATCTAATAGTTCTCCTCCCACTTCTCTGCTACTACTTACCACCCTTTCAACATATTCTTCTATTACAATAGATTCTTACAGCAGTCCTCCCATTTCCCTAACTTCTTGGTCTTTTGCTGTCCTCATCTGCCTCCTTCTCTTTGAACATGCATGTCCAACATTTTCTTTGACTTCCTTCTCTCTGTACCCTCTCCACTTGGCAACCTCATCTGTTCCCATGACTTCAGTTATCACCTCCATGCAAATAATTTAAAAATCTCTATCTCCACCCCCAACTTCTCTCTAGAGTTCCAGTTCTATATCTCCAACTACCTCTAAGGTACATTCAGCTGGGTATCACTGCCATATTAAAATCAGTAAGTTCAAAATGGATTCCCCACTAAACCTGTCCCTTCCTAAACTCCTCTATTTCTAAGTGATGAGGATGGGTTATGGACCCCAGAAAGGAAAAACCCTGGACTTTCCCACATGGCCAAATCTCTGGCTTTGGCCTGAGGCTATAATCCCATCAACTGACCTTTCATTGTGGCTATACCCAATCTCCCAATTCTGTTACCCTTAACCTAGCACAGCCCTCCATTGTCTTAACTCCCTATGCCCCCCAATGAGATTTAGGGGTTCAGGGGGTCCTGGGATCCCAAAATCACAAAACACGGGTACTGCCCAAAAGAATTTGACCCAAGTCTTCTTTCAGCCAAAGACAAGGTTTATTAGAACATCCATCGTATTGGGCAGACTCTTAAGGAGTCTGAACATGGGTAAGCAGTGGTTAGATTATAAGAATCTAAGCAGTGGCTAGATTTTAGGAATCTGAGCATCTTAATGTAGGTGAGATGGACCTTATATATGGAAAGACTATGGGAGGGATTTAGGAGTGGCCAAGTAGTCTATGAGGTAATAGAACTCCAGGGTGGCCAATGCAGAATGGAGCCTAGATAGGACCAAGGGTGGGAAGTGGCCTGGAGCCACAGGGAGGCAAGACAGTGGAGGGGAGATTGGGTATAGCCACAATGAAAGGCCAGTTGATGGGATTATAAACAGATTTGGCCATGTGGAAAAGTCCAGGGTTTTTCCTTTCTGGGGCCCAGATCCCAAACCCATCACCCCCAACCCCCACTTTCTACCCTTTAATCCTATCTAGGCTCCATTCTCCCTTGGCCATGGCCACTGAGGTCCAGGTCCTGGGAGTTTTATTACCTCGTAGACTACTTGGCCACGCCTAGACCCCTCCCATAGTCTTTCTGTATATAAAATCTTGTCTCCATTAAGATGGTTAAAATCTAATAATTTAGCCACTGCTCAGATTTTTGCAATCTAGCCAATAGCTCACTAATATTCAGACATCGTAAGAGTCTGCCCAACATGGCGAATCTTTAATAAACCTGGTCTTTGGCTGAAAGAAGGCTTGGGTCGAATTCTTTAGGGCAGGATCAGCGTGTTGTGATTTTGGGGTCCCAGCACCCCTAAACCTCAACATAAGGATGGGGCCGTTATCTTCAAAGTTACAAAGGCTTTAAATTTTGGAGTTATCTTTGCTTCTTCCCTCTCCTTCACTGCCAATATCCAATCTGTTGCCAGGTCTTACTGATCCTATGTCCAAAATATTTCTCATCTTCACCACCTTCTTTCCACCACTGTTGTGACCATTCTAGTTTTCAAACCATCTCTTTTCACTCCAATTACTGTAATAACCTCTGCCTTTATTTCATATCCTCACAAATACCACTTTCACACAACAGCCAAAATAATCTTCAGGCACCATCCTTATCGTTTGCACTTGAAAACCTTCAATCACTCCCTGCTGCCTACCAAAATTGTTGTTGTTGCTTATCCTTCATTCTCAAAGAGTACTAATGACATCAGGAAGGTGATGTCATCACGCAAGTGAATGGGATTTAACTGTGCAGAGTCATTCTCATCAGCCTCACTCTCTCCTCCAAAGTCATCTGGGTCCAGTGGCAAGATATAGGACAGCACAACTGGAGATGACCTCAGATGCAGTGGGACACTTTGGCCTTTTAAAGTTAAGGTCTTTTCCAGTTCTCAGTTTATCTGAAGCAATACCCATTCAGTGATTTAAGGCTAGGTAAGAAATAAGGCAAAAGATGGCCAAGTATGTGTCTACTCAAAAGAAAAAAAAAAAAAAACAACTGGAAGGGGAAGAGTCTCAAGGTTCCTAGCCAGAACAGAAGCAACTGCTCTTTACACTCACTCTGAGCCACCAAAACCCAAACAATGACCAAGTGAGGCTTAGGCTGGGACCTATTAATGACCAATCAGTGAAAGCCAGAGTGATTTGGGTTTAAGGCATGATCAAGTAGCTCCATTTGAGTCCCAATGGGCTTTATCAAAGCCTGGTTTTTCAAAGCTCAATTTCAAGAAATCATAAAAGAAACTACAAGGAACAAAAGAGTTAATTGTCCCAGTTTTTTAAAAAGACAGAATAAATTAGTGGGGAAGGGGGGAAAAATCTAGCACTCAAACCCCAAGATACCTTGGGAGGCTTCAGTGATCAAAATTTATATTCCTTTGAGTAGAGCATCTACATGTACAAGAGTCATCTTTGACTCTTCTCTTTCCTTAGCCCTCCAGCTGGGTAATCTAATCAGTTAACAATCACTGTTGATTCTTCCTCCACAGCCTCTTTTTTAAATATATCCCCTTCAGTCCACTCAGCCACGAAGATCATTCAGGCCCTCATCACTATTTGACTAGATTATTGTAAAAGCCTCCTGAATGTTCTCCCCAACTCCATTCTACACCCTTTCCAAACTATCCTTCACACAACTGCCAAACCTTCTCAAGCATGCCACACCTGTTAAAAAACCTTTAGTGGCTCCCTATTGCCTCTATGATCAAATAAAAATTCCTTAGCCTGACATTTAGGGCTCTCAGAGGTTGAAGTTGAACCTGCCACTTCAGGATTATTGTACTTTTCTCCCCTCCGTGAACTATCCCAACCCAATTAAACAAGTGCTAATGCTGTCACCATTGCTACTACTTTTACAATTAATTAAGCTGATGCCTACTGTCTCCTTTGCCTTGAATATACTCCTTCACTTTCACCTTTCAGAATATTTCTCTTAGTTCAAGGCTTAGCTATGATGCCACTTCCTGTAGGTGCCTTTCTTGGTCTTCTGAATTGTTAGTTGTCTTTCCCTCCTCAAATATTTTTGGAGTACACTGACCTTTCCTTTGTCTCTTCACTGCCTTTTAGATTATACTTATAAGTTCATGTTTTATCTCCTCTCAATAGAACATAATCTCCTCCATCGTAGCAACTGCTTCATTTTTATCTTTGTATTTATTGCCAGCACCTGGCACAGTGCATATCATCATCATCATCATCATCATCATCATCCCTAGCATTTATGTAGAGCTTTAAGGTTTGCAAAGCACTTTACAAATAACATTTAATTTGATCCTCACAACAACCATGAGATGTAGATGTTCTTATTATCCTCATTTTACAGATAAAGAAACTGAGGCAAATAGGGTTAAGTGACTTGCCCAGAATCACACAGCTCCTAAGTCTGACTTTGGATTTGAACTCAAGTTTTCCTGAATAGGAGCCAGTGTTCTATCCACTATGCCATTTAGCTGCATAGAGTTGGAATTTAACTCAATGAATTGTTGTACTCAAGATCTTCCCACAATCTGGTTCTATTCTGTCTTTCAGATTTATATCATATTACTCCTTTTAACACGCTCTATATTCCAGTCATTCTGGATGACTGCGTTCCAACTCTATTCCTATTTCACCATCTTTTGTCTCAGGGAATTTGCTCACACTAAGCAAAGAAAGACATCCAGGTTTGAAATTTTCTTTCTAACCCAAGTGCATAAAAGACAGTTCAATGGGCTGCACAGCTTTCTTAAGTGTCTTGATACAGATTCAGCTCAACAAGGTAAAAAATCAGATGAGGAGAAGAGCTAAATTTCCTGGCCTGTCAAAATCTTTGTTTTTAAAGATGAATTTAACATTGTGTGTAACATTATTCCTCATGAAAATGAGAGACAGAGTCAGTTATTTTTTACAACATGAAACTATACAAGTTTTACCAACATGCTTGGCCAACGGACATTGATCTTGCTCTACAACCCCACTGTTGTTTCAGTTACTGAGCTTAATGCAGATTGCATTATGGCCAAATAGTGCTGGTAAACAGAGATTTATTCAGTGGCTATGATTTTTATGCTAAGTGAATCTCTTAAATGTTCTTCAGACAAGGTCCTATATAAATATAAATTACTACTACTACTACTACTGTTACTACTACTCCTGTTGTTGTTATTATAGAGGCAGCATTGAATAGTGGATAGAGAATCAGTCTTACAACCAGAAAGTCTTAAATTCAAGTACTGTTTCCTTCCCATACGTACTAGATATGTGACCCTGGGCAAATCACTTAACTTTTCCAAGGTTTAGGAGGCAGGTGAACCCCATAAGAAAAAATCACATAAAGAAAATATTTATCTCTAAGATGTTCCCTTATCTTTCTATTTTAGCTGGAACAGAAGACCATGAAGACATGGTAATGTACAGTGTACTATAAAGTAAGTTATGTTTTCATAAACATTAAGGAATAGAAATAGTTGAGTACTACAAGAGGAAATTCTTAAATCTAAAATCTAACATTAAGCATCAAAGGATATCTGAATTTTATTTAAGATACCTTAACTTTTAGCGTAGAGTCAATGTGACAACAACAGTAGTAGTAGTAACAGTAGTAGTAGTAGTAGTAGTAGTAATTTATATTTATATAGGACGTAAGGTATGCAAAGTGCTTTACGTATATTCTCTCACTGAATCCTTCCCCAAAAAAACCTGTGAAGTAGGTGCTATTATTATCCTCAATTTACAAGTCAGGAAACTGAAATGGAGAGAAGGTAACCAACTTGACTTCAGGTCATGATGCTAGTAAGTGTCTGAGGAAGGATTTGAACTGAAGTCTTCCAGACTCCAAATCTGGCATGCTATCCATTATACCACCTCGTTGACTCTATCTGGTAAACAGAAGGCTGACTTCTGGAGTCACAAAGACCTAGTTTCAAATTCTACTTCTGATATATACTAGCTTTGCAACCATGGGCAAATCACTTAATTTCTCAGTGCCCCAGGCACCTCTGGATGACTATGAATTTCTGGTTTGTATCAGCAGAGAAAATTTCTATACCAAATTTTCCACGTAAATGAACTATCAAGTACAGATCAAAAAAAAAAGCAAAACAAAACAAAACATAAACAACTTTTAGTAAGAAAGAAATATGATCGTATACATACAGAACAACAAGCTGATAGCAACATGGTGTAGAAGATAGCTTGCTGGACATGAAGTCTGAAAAGATTTGGGTTTAAATCAGATCTGAAACATTTAATTGAATATCTGTGTGACCACCAATAAGTCACTTTACCTCTGAGCCTCAGTTTTCTCAATTATAAAATGAAGATAACATTTCCAGTAGTACTTTACTTAGCTCATAGGTTTGTTGTGAGTATCAAATGAAATAATGCACAGAAAACTCCTCATAAAGCATTATTTAAATTCCAGCTTTCATTATTTGCTAAATCTCTCTCTGTCAAAGAAGCTGCTCACCAGAAAAGAAAAAAAAGAAAAAAATGTTAAATAACCTTTATACATTTTATTTAATCAAGTTTTTTTTAAAGAAAGTTATATGCAATCAAATAATAAACATTTATTAAGCACCTACTATGTGTCAGGCACTGTGCGCTAGATGCTGAGGATAAGTACGTAGAGTGAAACATTATACAAAGGGAGAGGATAAACCATGCTTTAAAAAATTCAGCTCCTCCTAATATGGCATGTTTCATTCTGCTCAAAGCAAATGCCAAGGCAATCACATGTTTACTTAAAAGAAATCTTAAGCATTAACAAAAATGAAAAGCTAAGAGAGAAGCACATTTACAATGAGATCAGCAGCTAAGACAGACCTTTCATAGGTCAGGTTGGCTTAAAGGTACATTAGATCTCTGCCCTGTTAGATTCTCCACAACTTGGAAATCATCACTGGGAATACAGCCATATTTAAGCTATTAGCATAGTGAGTACACATTTTAAAATGTGATTTTGAACTCAGTCTAAAATATCTGAGTCTGAGAAAGTCTCAACAACCAAGTTGCAAACCTTAGCTAGTTAATGGGTGGTGTATTGTTGTGCTGTAAATCCAAATACAGAAAGCAGAGGCATTCCGAGCCCTCGGGTAGAATTGCCAAAATTTCTTTTAGTATAATTTTTGTGGGTGAGAGAGAATAACATTACACAAGGGAACAAAAATTACTCCAGGCACTTCAAAAACATTTCCAGCCAGCATTAATTTTGACTATGGATTATAATGGCCAGGTTTAGAAGGAAGCACTGTGCTGTAATTGACCAAATTAACAAAGAAATAAACAAATGCCATGTTACTACCAACTATAGGCAATCAGTCCCTTTCTCCTATGAGTCAGGTAAAGATGGGGGTAGAGTGGGGAAGCTATTATAAAGAGGTGCTACATGGATGGCCCACTGGACAAATCTGATACAGTGAAGAGGGCGGAAAATATATGGTGCTCTTCTACACGTGCACAATAAAACTAAACCTCTGCCTGTTTGAAGTTGTGGGAAGGGGAAGGCCTAGGGCAGAGTTAGTGACCACGAACAAACAATAATTTTGCTGTAAATAAATTGATCCAGCATATGGCCTTTTGCAGGAATATTGCTATACCCACTGGGAAGATCTACAGTCATTATCACATCAACAGCCACACCCATAGAAGCTTTTCCGGAGGAGAGAATGCTGGAGGCAGGAAAAGAAGGTTCTCCTCTCTTCAGGAACCAAGAATGAACACTACTTACTCCCTTGGGCATTCAAAGAGAAGAATCAAACTCATTATGTTTTAAAAGAACAATTTTTTTTAAAAAACCCTCCAAATCACACATAATATGATAGCCATTCACTGGGGAACTTTCTGAATCAGAAAATATACACATTAATACTGGCTATTGCTACTGTGACAATATAGATATAAGCTTCGGTTTCAATGTGCTGTTATCCAGTAAAAGTACTCCTTACTATATGAGACAGTTCCTGCAAAAGTGTCTGTGAAGCAATAGCTGGTGTTAATGAGCTTTTTTTGACTGTCAATGTCACACTATTGGCTCATACTGATTTTCTGGTAAAACCCATGAGTCTTTTTCACATGAATTGCTCTCTAACCACATCTTCCCCTTTTTTGATTTCTAAGTTGATATTTCCTAGTGAAAATGGGAGCTTTGTGCTTCTTAAATTCATTTTATTTCAGTAGATTTGCCTCATCATTCTTGAGTGTTGACATCTTTTTGACCTCTACTACCGTTATAAAGCCAGTATTCTAACTAGTTATCACTTCCACCTCACTGGGGTTAGGGGCATGGTGCCCCTGCAATCTGGAAAATCCATGTAAAAATTTTTAGCCCTCCCTCCATAACAGAGAAGTCCGAATTTTTTCTTTTTCTTTTATGGGGTGTTTACAGTGACATAAAATTTGGGTTGATTTATACAATACTATACATATATCTTATGCATTTCTGAGTTTCTAAACTATCTGTGTCATCAGCTGGCCTTTGTGCGTCCTCCACAAAACTCCCAAAAAATTCCCATTTAATTTCTTATGCCAACCCTGTGATATAATGAAACTTCAGTGGGGAAAACTGCAATGTGGACAGGATCACTGCAGCTTCATGTCATCTGCAAATTTGATAAAGCCACCTATGCTTTCATCTAAGTCACTGACAGAAATGTGGTATGAACAGGGTCAAGGACAGAGCTGTAGGTCACTCTATTATGGATCTCTCTCCAGATTGAAATCAATTCATTAATTACAACTATATTTCTTTGATAATTCAACTAGCTCTGAATTGACCTTTATTGTACTCTAATCCAGGGTCCACAGTCAAAAGGAAACAATAGGTGTAATACAGCTCTATTTCAGTAAGATTTTTTTCATCTAGCATTAGATGCTCATTGGTAAAACTGGACTGTATGACTTTGGCCTTAAAACTGTTATGAGAGAACAAGTGGTTTGAAGGCTACATCTAAATTGTAATAACAAATAGTGTGCCATCAATCTGACGGAATATACTGAATGATGCCATAGAAGTATCAATCTTCATATTCATTTTATCCAATATTCATTCATTCAACAAATCTTTATTAACTTAAGCACCTACCATGTGTGAAGCCCTGTACTAAGTAGGTAACTGGAAGGACAGAAAGAAGAATCTAACATAATTCTAGGTCTCTTAGAACTTAAGTGCCCAATAGGGGAAACTGGACACATACACAAATAATTATAAGATAGAATGTCAAAGTGTAGTAAAAGAGGATTAAAAATGCTACAGGAGTCTAGAAAAAAGAAAAAGCACTTCCAACTTGAGGAGCAAAAGGTAAGGTCTCATGGAGTATTGGGAGAAAACTTTTGTAAGCCATAAAAATATAAGTTATTGCTCTTATTAGAGTAGATTTTGAACTGGAAAGTAGTTTTGGTATCCCCTATGAAGGAGTTGTAAATATGTTCATCATTTTTTTTCTATAGTGACTAATTTAGGCAGTATTAAGTCTCAACTAGAAAGAAATTGAAATTAAAATGACCATAATAATAGATTAAATTCAATTAGTGTTCTGCTTACAGTTAGATACCACTTTACATACATCATCTCATGT
Source organism: Vombatus ursinus (assembly GCF_900497805.2). NCBI lineage: Eukaryota > Metazoa > Chordata > Mammalia > Diprotodontia > Vombatidae > Vombatus > Vombatus ursinus. The sequence goes on along the minus strand of NW_020954610.1, from coordinate 72,705,467 downwards.
GATCCATATACTAATTCTTGAGGAAGGCAAGGAAACCATGATCCCCATTTTACAGATGAGAAAACTGAACCTTAAATAGGTTAAGTGTCTTTGCCAAGCTTACATGGCTTTGCTGGAGCATAGAATTTAAACTCTTGCCCTCTATATCATGATGTTCCATAGGGACAGATATTTAAGAATGAAAAATAAACAGGATGTGAAAGAATACATAGGTAACCTAGGAGGGGGAAAAGACCTGATGACAACAGTTGATCATAAAATTAATATTTATTTAACATATTTTGAGCAAGGGGGCAAAGAAGAGAATCCAATGTGATATGTCAACATCCCAGTTGGTATTTAGGCAATGAAAACATATCAAATAAATGGCACCATGGTAAACCTGGAAACTGCCAGAAAATTTGAGAGAATACATTACAATCAGAAGAATTCTATTTGAAAGTTATCTGTTCAGAGAAAAGAAAGAGAGCTTCTGAAAAGGTATTCTAAACACATTTTAGGACACATGCTTCTTAAGACATCTACAACCCCAAGACAGTGATTAAGAACTTGTCCTTGGGCTGATCCAAATCATGTCTCTGTTCTTTATGTGCACTAAAATATTGATTGTCTACACTGTGCAAATTAGGTTAAGAGTTAAATGACAATATGGAATGTAGCCCACATTACAAGACCTACCATGGAACAATTGAAAAGTAATTATTTTTAATTTTTTAAAAAATTCTAGATTTTAAAACATCCCAAAAAAGAGCACTTCCATATACAAAGTAGAACAGAAAAAGATGATTATGTGCGAAATCATGAACCTCTACTATGCACAATCTGCTTTTTTAAATTTATATAACAAATTAAATGTCACATTCACAATTGTCCTGCCTATGTTTCTTTCTAAATTTCCTTCAGTTCTCTTCCGTGCATTAAAAAAAAAATACTTCAATGACTCTCTTTTCTTCCTTTGATTTTATGTCAACCCCACTGCTGGATACACTGTCCCTTCCAATTCCATTCCTCAATAAAAAAAAGAAAAATACATCTTTGTAACAAGCACAATCAAGCAAAACAGATGCACATATTTGTCATGTCCAAATATGTAGGTCTAATTCTTCACTTTTAGTTCATTACCCATCACTAGTCCTCTGGAGTGATAGTTGGTCATTGAATTATTCAAAGTTCTAAAATCCTGGAAACATATCTAAGGAGAAATCATGTTTAGCTATGCAAATCTGAAATTCCCTGTGCAACACTTGGCTAGAAGAGAAGACAGTAGAAATCCAAATGACCCATAGTTTTCTAACTCTGTTTTTTGTAAGAAAAAAAAGTGCACATGGAGAAGGGAGATTAGGTTTTTGGTTTGTATTTTTTCCTTATTCAAGCATGGAGCAACATTAAATTTAATGATTTATTCTATTTATCAAGTGTTTTTTAATTTAAATATTCTAGAAGCAGTTGTTTCTATAAAATTCAAGTGAAAAATATTTTATTTTAGCCTTCATCCCAAAGGCAGAAAAAGAAATACACTGAGACATAAATGCAGATGGAAACACCTTGCCAGGAGATGTGTTACATAATAAATTAAAACAACAAAACAAAAAAACCCCAACAAAACACAAATATCTGTTCTGAAGTCAGGAAAAATACAGAGTTATTTCTGACCCAGTGAATCAGTGCTAGAGATGCACAGTGCATTAATTAATTCTTAGAAATAAAGAATTGCACTTTGATTAGTAACTACTAAATAGACTCTAGGGATTTTGAGAAACTGTAGAGAAGAGCTTGCAACTCCATAATAAATATTATGGTCTTAGGGGAAAATTCCACAAGAAAATCTGTTTCTGATACAATATAGTTGATAAATTTCATTTTAAAAAATATTTTGAGTTCAGAGACTTCCACTTCTCTCTTTGAAGACAGTATTCAAGATACATGGCATGAAGCTTCTGTGTAATCTGCCTTCCTTTGCCTTTTTCAGTTCTTATTCCAAATCATTATTTTCCAGTATAATATTTGCACCCTCCCACAAGACACAGCGAGCTCTAAACAGCATTGCAAAAAAAATAAAACTGAGTAGATATAAACAGATAGGAAACAACTAATCATCAGCATGATAGTTATTTCAGAAAAAGTTATTTGTGTGTAGTCAGATCATCAACTAGTTAGAATAAGGATCAAAATTTACATCAAATTAAAAGATAGGATAAAGATGAGAGGACCCAACAACAGTTCCCAACCCAACCTATTGAAATGAGCTACTGACTATTAAAAAAGAATAAAGGTTAAGACATTGACTCTGAATATTCCCCTTTCTTAAAGATTCACTAATGTAAAATATCTACCACATGAGGACAAAACAGCTCAGCAATCTCTTTAGCAAATGCTTAATTTCCTTGCCAAGTGGAGAATCATTTAGAGTACAAACTCTTTTGCAAAACATCAAGGAAAAAGATGAAGGAAGATTATAAGCAGGATCACCTCACAAAAAAAGCAAAAAAGTGAAGGGGAGGGGTGAGGGGGAAGTCTTCAGAAAGTTTACTGTGAGATGCAACAAAGCCAGATCACTTAAATAGTGTTTATAGATAGAACTGGGAGGATAAATTGCCATGAAATAGAACAGATCTGCAAACATTTCTATACCAATCTTTCCTCAACAATTATAACAATGGGATCACTGAATTTATTTCTTTAAGCAGAAATGCCACTCAAGAAAATCAAGTTGAGAAGAGCAACTAGATCTAACACCAACAAAAGGAAATTCTTGCTGAAGATAGCATAATTTGAAAGTCACTCAAGTTTTCAAAAGAACTAAATAAAGGTAGAAAATACTGAGAATACTAATACAAATGGGGAAAAGTCTGAGAATACAGCAATAATTACCAACCCATCTGCCACCTTTTCATCTCTATGAGATCATTATCAAAATGGATTAAAGCACATATCAGGGGGATGCTTAATAAAAACATAAGATAGAAACAGATAAGTCTATGTCAGACTAAATATTTACAGGCACACTAAGACTAAGAAATATAAAAGGAGAAAATCTAATTGAATTTATAAGGGTCTACTCCAATATGATATCTCCTATGTATAAGTTTAAACTGTTTCATACTAATAGAGATAAATATAAAGAGAATTTTGATGATCCTATGATTATCAGTATCAAGTAATGTAATGTATAAGCTTACCAAAAGTATTCACCATTATCATGAAGCATGCCTTACACAAAATCCAAGTGGAAAAGATATATTTTCTGGATGGTGAAGCTTTCCTGTTAGCAGATGACAATGAACTGATTCGGCTGAACTCTGTTTCTCCTCAATGAGATTCACAGCCATTCAAAAGATATTGGCCCATTAAACCACTTGGGAAAAAAGCAAATGGATGAAGAAACTGATCAGTCAACAAAATAAAACAATGGGGACCCAACTGGCTAGTTCCAATTGGGCAATGTCCTTCCCTCCTTCCCTCCCTCCCTCCCTCCCTCTCTCACTTCTTCCTTCCTTCTCTCATCTCCCTCTGTCCACACAGGGAATCATACCCTTTACCTGTGGGTGCTCTGCCCAAAGGAATATAAATTTTGATCACTGAAACCTTCCAAGATATCTTGGGGTTGATGGGCTAAATTTCTTGTTTTTCTCCTCCTCCTTATTCTATCATATAGGTACTACATATGGACAAAGAGCTGAGGCCATGATTAGATAAAAGGAAATAAGATATCTGAATCACATTTGGGAAACTGAGTAACACTTTCAATGGTCCCATGCCATTTTCTCCAACCAAAGACTATCCTTTTTGACACAAACATTATCTTAATGATGTTATATAAATAGGGATTGTGGAACACTACAAAGAATCAAAATTTCAGATGACTCAAAGGTCAAAGGAAAGGCATTCATGGTCAATAATTACATAGGATTCACAGAACTTTAGAGGTGAAGATAACCTCTAGTCCAACTATCTGGCCCAACACCCATGAAAAGGAATCCCTACTACAAAATCCCCAACAATTGGTCATCCTTCCTCTGCTTGAAGAATGAAGGGAAACCCTGCCAAGATAACCTATTTTCCAAAGCAGCTCTAATTTTAGTAAGTTTTTTTTCTGAAATAAAGCCTAAATATGTCTCTGTTACTTCATAGAAAATGACTGCAGATGACATCAATTCCAAGTCCTTATTTATAGGAAGGTTAAGGGACTTGACTAGGTCACTGAGATAATGTTTCAGAGCCAGTGTTATTTCCACTGTGCCACTCATACTTCACCTTTTATTCATTGATTGTGGTTCTTCTTTTTGAAACCAAACAGAACAAGCTTAATTCCTATTCTCTGTAACAGTGCTGTAAATATTTAAGGTTAGTGATCATGATACCCTAAGCCTTCTCTTCCCCAGGCTAAACATTTCTAGTTCATGATCCATATATGGTATGGACTCTTGGTTGGGAGAGTCCTGGTTGCCCTCCTCTGGATGTTCTTCAGCTTATTAATATCTTCCTCAAATTGTGGCACCCAGAACTGATCATAATATTCCAGATGTGGACTGACCTTCCAGGATTATCATCCCCTCTTCCTCAAATGAAACTCTAGATTACATTAACTCTTTTCTTGCCATATTACCTCTTGTTTCATATTATGCTTGCACTTTACCAAAAACCTTAAATCTTTTACAAACTGCTGTAAAATAGATTCTATTATATTATCATTGATGACTCGTACATAATAAGTGACTCAAAAGACATCTTGGTAATGTATATGAATTATATGACTAGAAAAAGAGTTGTATTAGCCATATGATGGTAGGATAAATAGAAATTGTTGTAGCAATGTCCACAAAGCAATAAAATACCTTAATAAATCCTCTAGCCCATTGGGTAAATCCTCTATGGAAGATTTATGGAAAGATATCGACAAGAATCATATCATGATGTGCTTCAATCTGAACCAACAGAGAGTCTCCAAACTGATGAGATCACAAATACATCAAAGAATAAAAGTATGTTTGGGGTCATGATTTCTCTAATGTATTTAGTATTGGGATTCTGCAAGTCTAGGATGTATTCTCTTCTTACCTCTGCCTCTTAGAATACTTAATCCAATTCAAGGCTCAGCAAAGTTGCCACCTCCTACATGAAGTCTTTCCTCATTTTCTCCAGTTGTTTGTTTTCTCTCCCTCCTCAAACTTGATTATATTTACTTATCTGTCTGCATGTTGTATCCCCAAGTGGAATGTAAGGTCCTTCATGGCACATAACACAGTGCCTTGTGCATTGTAGGTGCTTTTTAAAAAGTGTAACTGAATTGAATGAAACTAAAATGATTTATTATAATTATTACATTATGTTATAAAGCAAACAATAATTAATTATTATAAAGCAAAACTGTTTGCCATGAATGGCTTGAATAAGATAAACACATATCTGCTCATAAAATACTGATATGCCCTAACTAGAGTGTATCCCTCTAAACTTAAGAGAGGTAAGCCTTGAACAAATAAAAGAACCCAAAATGTTATATCTTTTATTTTTGAGGTTGGCAAGCATGCCTTTCCACAAATACTGTGGTGTCACTGTCAGAAACACTTGACTGGATGGAAAATTGGTCTTATACAGTATGGCAATTGTCATTTTCTTGTGCCATTAAGAAAGAATTTGCAATGAAACTGGAGAAGAGAATTGGACTATACAAACCTTCATAATTGATTATTGGTTTCTAAACCCTCTAATTATGACTTTAAATCATTCAGTGGCTTTTCCTTAGCCTGAATTTTCAAATGAATTAATTCTCCTAGACCAATTTGACAGTGGAGTAATGGAACAGAAAGTTAAATTACCTAACCGTTCATCTTCAACTTCAGATAGCAGTGGTGGTGACAAAGAATTTAGGCGGCAGAAGAAAGCTTTCTCATTTGACAATATCTTTGATAATACAGAGGAGAGTATTCTATAACACACTGCTCTATTCCACCAATAATTTAATAACATGGAAAACTAATTCATGGAATTCTTGTCCATAGAATTCATTTGTTACTAACCAGGGCCTTCCTTTGTAAAGAATCAAGTCACAGAGTTAAGCAATTTCTTGTCAATGTAAGATACTTCCATCATTGTTACTTTATTTTTAACCAAATGGAACAACGCAAATAGATAAATTCATTAAATAAATTCAATAGAAGTACCTTCATGACCATGGGAGGATAAAAAACAAAAAACAAAGAACAAAAAACAAAACCCTCTACCCTAAGACATATCAACTCCTGAGTACATAATCCTTTCATGGAAGAAGCAAGAGATCTACTGTTGTTGTGATATGCTGTATGCATGTATGTGCACAGGTGCACCAGTGTGTGTGTGTGTGTTATCCTCTGTGAAGATAAAAGAAGAAAAGAAAAAGAAACTATGAGCAGTATACCAGGGCAGCATCAGGAAAATTCCCAAAGCCAAACTTACTAATGTCTCCTCCAAAGATGTGGCATTTTTCCACAGCAAATTGTGCTGAAATGCCAGGTACAACCAAGAGAATGAAAATAGGGAGCTTGGTATGATGGAATCTAGAACGTACAGTCCTTTGGGGGACAGTTATACCAACTCCAACATTACCACAATGAAAATGCCCAGTGCCTAAACTCATACCTGCCTTGGATCCAATGTGCTGGAAAGAGCTAAAGGCTTCCAGGCTTGGTGAAGTGTTTGGGAATGTGGAAAGGAGAAAATGAGGCAGGAAGGAGGCAGGAGAGGGTAAAGAATTTTAGACTATCATGCTATTAGACACATGTGAAAATTCATCCTTAGTCAATTTTAACACATTATAGACTAGAGGGATTGAAATATTGGGGTTCTTTTGGGGGGGAGGGCTGAAGGAGAAGTTGTATTATATACATATGTGTGTGTATATATATACATGTATTATGTATACATATATTAAAAAATACATGTATAGATCTATACATATATGTATATGTAATATACATATATTTCACAAGCCAGTGTTCCATTCTTGTTGGGTAAATATTTCTAATATTTAATTATATGGATTTTTGTACTGAAAGTGCAGGCAGATAAAGTTGAAGATCTCTTATTAAGTACTCTGGTATTCTTTCAAAGGTGAAGAGTCTAATGAATAGGAATCAAAATCACCCCACATTATTAGAATAAATAACAAGAAGTTGATCACTTCTGTAGGACAGAGGACATATTGCATTTAAAATCTATAGAATTAACTTGACATATAATGAAGGACCTCTGTAATATCAATTCACAAGAAAGTGAGCCAGTATTGTGTATTTATGGTATCACAGAAAAAAAATGTTTTCAATCTGCTAATCTATCTCAGTAGCAGGAATTGCAGGCTGCCTTACTCTCTGACTATACCTAAGAATGGTTAGAAAAAGATCAGTTTGGAGAAAATTCAAATGGTTTAGAAAATGGCATCTGTATCATTAAATAGGAAAGATATTCTACAGTTACTGGCAGGGATAGATTCCATGTATATATCTATACATGTAGAATACCTTTCTTATATTCCAATAATTTATTACATCCTAATTTGAACACTAGCAGATGTTAAAAATTTTATCTAATCTGACAGCACTATCTCTTACCTAACAATCATGAACCTAACTCCAGTCCTCTGTAAAAAGGACAAGTATATCAAATTTTTATTAACAATAATGTATTCTGCTTTGGGAAACAAAATAAGAAAAACTTGTTACAGGAATATCCCACCTAACTTCACTAATTGTTTCTGTGAAAACATGTTAGGTGAAATAACATTACAGGAGCACTTAGTCCCAAGGAAACAATGTTATAAATGTGAATATATTCCTGGGTAGCCAAAATTTGGACTATAAAAGCTTAAATCAGTTCTCTTACAAGACCTAAAGCTATATATTTATAATGGTAATACCAACTCTTCCAACCCAAGGGCTCAGGGTTATGCTAGAAGGTGGGGTAAAGGCAAAAGGAAACTACCCTATATATTTTACATAATCAATTATCTATAAAAAAATTATGGCCCCAAAATATCAATTCACTAGGCAATGAAACATTATTACTTATACCTAAAAAAAAAAAAAGCTGAGTCTTTTAAAGACTATCTCATGTAAGCTGGAAATGTAAGGGAGTTACTAATGGGCTCAATGCCATTCTGATTGGCATGGGAGATTTTACCTGTTCTATTTCTGACCTGGACTGATTTGCTCTCCATAAGCAACCTAGTGAGCCTCTTCCCAAACCCCAGGGTCTCACTATATCAACAACAAACTTAGTGCAGTCATATGAAATACTTAGCCTGCCGCTGTTCAGAACTCCTGAGACCTGCTGGTCTCAATCTCCCTGAGTAACAAGGATTATAGGCATGCACTACCAAGGAATCGAGATATGTGAGAAGAAAAAAATATACAAATCTAGAGAATGGGAGGACAGGCATCCTATGAATCTCACTTATCTAAACCAGACAAAGTGGGGTAGAATATATATGCTTGTGCAAACACAGGCATGCATGCACACACACACGCACACACACACACACACAGAGACAAGTTTCATTCAGAAATACATTAAATTCAACAGAGAAACAAGAGGGAACAAAAAATGAGAAAGGGGGGCTTACTACGGTAGTAAAAGTCAGGAAGGGAAGTCACAAACAAAACATATAGAAGGTGGATTGTAAAGAAGGACGAAAGCAGATCTAGTGAATGATGTCTCAGAGGCAGGAAGAATGGAGAGAAAATGATGTTGAAGCAGATCCCTTCAAATACGGATCACTAATGCTTATTATATTCCTTCTCCTCCACCTTCTTTGTAAAGAATAGTACTGGGAGTGGGAGTGGGGCAGGAGAGGAAAAAGTTATTAAAGGATATGATGGAGAGAAATACACAATTAACAATCATAAACATTAATGCAAATGAGATAGACTTGACAACAAAACGGAAAAGGATAGTAGAATGAATTAGAAAGCAGAGTCTAACAATATTGTTTATAAGAAAGCTTTTTGAAACATAAATGTTCAAGGCTGCTAGATAGTGCAGTGGATAGAGCACAGGCCCTGGAATTAGGAGGACATGAGTTCAAATTCAGACTCAGATACTGTGCAACCCTGCGCAAGTCACTTAACTCTGATTGTCTCCAAAAAAAAAAAAAGAAACAAAGACTCATGCCAGTAAAATGAGGAGTTGGAGCATAATTCATCATGGTTCAAATGAATTTTGTAAAAAGCAAGGGTAGAATCATAATCTAGGCCAAGCAACAGTAGAAATAATCATGATTTAAATGATTAAAAGAGATTTAAAAAGAGAAATTATCTATGCTTAATGATACCATAGACTATGAGATAACATCAATAATTTTATATAAATAATAGATATTTACACACAAAATAGTATAACATTTAGGTACACTTAATTGAATTACAGAGAGAAACAGATTGCAAAATTATAATAGCTGAAGGTCTCAACGAAGCCATTTTAGACGTAGACAAATCTAACCCAAAAAAATGAACAAGAAAGAAGATCAGGACTTTAATAGAATTTTAGGAAAATTAGACATGACGGATATCTGACAATTACTGAATAGGAACAGAAAGGAATATGCATACTATACAGTGGTACATGGCATTTTAACGAAAATTAACCATGTACTTAGGCTCTCTCTCAAAAAAATAAAAATGAAAAGAATAAAGCAATGCAAAAATTAGAAGTACCAAAGACATCCTTTGCTGACAATGAAATAAAAAGGATAATTAATAGTATTTGAAGAAAGAATTCAAACTTAAATGAGGGTTAAATAATTTAATCCTAAAGAACTGGTGGGTCAATGAACAAATTATAGAAAATTAGATAATTTCATCAAAACAAATGGCAACCATGTGACAATATACCAAAACAATACTTAAAGAAAAACAATTATCTCCAAATACTTTCATCAACAAAAGAAAGACCAAATCAATGAATTAGACATACAACTAAAAAAAACAAACAAGGAAAAACAACAAATTTTAAAACATCAATCAGACACTGAGATAGAAATCTGGAAAAATAAAAGAGATTAACAAAACTGATAGCAAAAACAAATCAAAACAAAACAGGTTGGACAGATGAATTGATAAATAAGACAAGGGCCTGAAATTTTGAAAAAATTAATAAAATTGATGAACTACTATTAGCTAATATGATTTTTAAAGAGGAAAACCAAACTGCCAAAATAAAAAATAAATTCACAATATAAAAATAAAGGAAATTATTAGAAACTCTTTTGCCCAATAAAATGCCAACAAAATTGATCAATAAAATGGATGAATATTTACAAAAATACAAAATGCCTCAATTAAGAGAACAAAAAATAGATCATTTAAATAATGCAATCTGGGAGGACAAATTGAATAAGCTATAAATGGTCTCCCCAAGGGGGGAAAAGGAGCAGATTGTTTTATAAATGAATACTATCAATATTCATAGAACAATGAAATCTAATATTACATAAAATGTTTACAAAAATTGGAAAAGAGGGGATTTTACCAAATTCTTACACACACACACACACACACACACACACACATATATAATCTTCACATCTAATCCAATAATCCAATTAATTAGGTGGCACAATGAATAGTGCACCAGTTCTGGAGTCAGGAAGATCTGAGTTCAAATCCAGCCTCAGACACTTGACACTTACTAGCTGTGTGCCCCTGGGTAGGTCACTTAACCCCAACTGCCTTGCAAAAAAAAATAAATTAAAAAAAACATTAAACAATAATTTCAGCAATGTAACAGGATATAAAGCAGACCCACATAAATCATCACTTCTATATTTTATCACCAAAAGCAGCAAAAAGAAACAGAAATGGAAATTCCACTCAAAATAACTACAGACTGCATAAAACATTTAGGAATCTATCTACCAAAGCAATAAAAGTAATTATATGAATACAACTTCAAAACATTTTACAGAAAAACAGATCTGAATAACTGGAGAAACATTAATTGTTCCTTATTGAGACATGTCAATATTATAAAAAATGACAAAACTACCCAGATTAATTTACTTATTCAGTTCCATACCAATCAAACTAACAGTATTACTTCATAAACCTAGAAAAAAAATTTAAACAATCGGGAAGAACAAAATATCAAGTATCTATAGGGAAATATATATTTTTTAAAAGTGGTAAGGAAGGAGCCTCTCCACACCAGATTTCAAACTATACTACAAGGCAATAGTCATTGAAACTATTTGGTACTGGTTAAAAAATAGAAAATTTGATTAATAGAACAGATTAGGTAAAAACTTACAAAAGCAAACAAACATAATAGCATAATATTTAATAAACCTGAAGATACCACACCCCACCCCAGACACACACACACACACACACACAAACACACACACTCTCTCTCTCTCTCACACACACACTACTGAAGGAAAAACTCACTTTTTAATTAAAAAAAAGTGCTGGGAGAATTGGAAAGCAAGTCTATCAGAAATTAAGTTTACCAACAACTCACACCACATACCACAATAAGCTTCAAATAGATACAGACATTAAAAGTCATATCAGAAACAAATGAGAAGAGCCAGAAAGGATCTAGCTTTTAAAACCATGAACAGAGATAAAGTTCTTGATCAAAGATGTAATTTTTTTAAAAAAAGTTATTATTTACAGAAAATAAAGTGGAAAATTTTGATTACATAAAATTGAAAAACCTTTGCATAAACAAAAGCAAGGCCATTAAAAATAGAGGGGAAATAGTTAACTGGGAGAAAGTGCTGGGGAGAGAAAAATCTTTACAGCAAGTTTTTCTGATAAAGCTGTGATGTCTGAGTGATTCAAATATATAAAAACCAGAGCCATTGCCTAAATAGGTAACTGGTCTAAAGATACAAACAGGAAGGGGGGGGGGGAATGAAGCTATTCATACAGCTATACAGCTATTAAGCTACATGAAAAATGTTGCAAATTATTAATAATAAAGGAAATGCAAATTTTAAAAACTTTGATGTTCCAATTCACACCAATCAAATTGGTAAGGATTGCAAAAGCTGGAAAATTACAATTGTTAGACGAGATGTGGGAGAGAGGACCAGCACACTAATGCACTGTTGAGGGAGCTATGATTGTTCCATCCAGTTTTGGACTCATCCAGCCAATTTCCAAGAGCAAAAAGTCACTTAACTGTGCATACCTTTTGACCCAGATATGTCACTACTAGGTATATATCCTAAAGAGATTAAAGAAGAAGTATTTTATGTGCCAGCAAAGTACAGGAAACTAAGGTGATACCCATAACTGGGGAATGACTGAACAAATAATGTTATATGAATATAATGAATTCAGGAAAACTTGGGAAAACTCATAATGCACAATGAGGAGAATAAAACCAGGAGAAAAATTTATACAACTATAACACTGTGGGAAAAAAAATTTAGTTTTAAGAATTTGGATCAATGAAATTACTATGATTCCTGAACATCAATCATTCTACCTACTCTGTGACAGAAAAACGATGTAACATACAAAGTTACTTGTGCTTACTTTGTAAGCACAAAATGAGACACTTTTTCAGACCGGGCCAACGTGTAGATTAATTTTTCTTGACTAAGTTTGTTTGTTTGTTTATTGCCAGTAAAAGGTTGAGTTGAGGTACGAGTTGAGGCAGTTGAGGAACAGAGGAGGTATAATGACCTTAATGCCTTCCCCCCCAAAAAAGAGTGCCCTTGAATCGTTTTTTTAAATACATAGAAGAAAACAGAATGAAGTTGAAAGGAGATGGACAACTAGGATAGCTTTTAACTAACTCCTGGATTTACAATATTCTTTTTAAAATACAAGTGGACATAATAAGTCTTTACAGTTTCATATATAATCCTCTTCTGTTCTTTGTTTATAGAAATATACATGTTTGGTGTTTGTCAATTTCAGAATAATAACAAGTACTTTAAGAAATTAAAATATATCAATTCAAAAAAAAGTGAAAGGGAATAAGGTGGGTTTCAAAGGCAAAGGGAGGAGAAGAGGAAAGGTGTAACTTGATACTACCACAGGCCTGTCTACCAACCATTTTCTGATTATCCCCACTATTAAAGATTGTCCCAGCTCAACTACCCTCTCTGCTCTCCATCAATCAGAGGGTAAAGGGGATTGCCATCTTCAGGAATAAGTCACCATTATGGTATAGTTTTCCTATGGTAGGGTTTAATTATAGTAAACAGGAATTCCCAGCAACTGTTCAATGTTATTTTATAATAACATCCTTAATACATTATAAACCAAACCCTACCTTAAAGCCATGAAAATTCTCTATAATGGTATTAATCAAATGCGTATTCATAACATTGTTCCTATGAAAAAAAACCGTCCATGTAATGTTGCTTCATCTAACACCATATTTATCTGGAAAAGATTAAAAACATTCAGGTAAGGTAAGCTTATACTAATAAAGGGAATAAAAAACACTCATTAAGATAGTTTTATATAGCACCTAAACACACATCATAAGTCCCTTTCTTTTAATGTATTCAGTCACCCTACTTCCCTTCTTACCAGATCATAACCACATGATACTTGACAGCAGCACCAACTTACAAGTTCCCTAAATATTTAGAAAGTGTAGGAATCAGAAAGTCTAAAGAATATCACTAAACATTCGCTTAAGTCTTACGGTCATAACTAATCTAGTCATTTAAATGTATTATAATACAATAAAAGTACAGAGGTGGGATTCCCATAAAAGGGCAACATCAACCCTTGTGCTGGTTAAAAAGGAAAAACAGAATAAAGCCTTGTGGTTCATCAAAAAACCCTTCGGCAGCTCTCTTGGGAATTAAAGCTACACTTTGTTTCAATCCCCAGCCTATGCAGTGTCAGAAGGAGCCAGAAGTCAGTCAGTCAACAAGCACTTAGTAATTGCTTACTATGTGCCAGGCCTTGGGCTAAGTGTTGGAGATTAAAGGGGGGGGAGGGTGAGAGACTCGGAACAGCAAAAACAAAACAAGCCAATAGCAACTACTAACTATTTCCTCTTATCTAACATAGAATTAAAAAGTAAGAAAAAGTCTTTTTGTGCCTTGGATTAGCTTAAATTAGAAAACATGAAGAAAGGAAATGAAAAAAATTGTAATTCCATGACATTTTAGTTAGGTAATCTTTATAGCATGTTTTATTAGCATTCTCTCTCAATTGAAATTATATTGTATAACTTTTTTATATATTTATCATTTATTTACCTTTGTACCTATTTTATTCATACCTCCCCTTAGTGCCCTCTCTGGGCTTGTTGGGGACACACACACACACACACACACCCCCCAAACTATGAGCTCCTTGAGTTCAGGGAATGTTTTGTTTTTTCTTTGTATCCCAAACACCTAGATAGTACCTAGGATACACTAAGCAATAAATGTATGTTTGTGGAATTATAGTGAACTGAATTTGAATACTAAAGATTATCAGAAGTAGTTAAAGGTAGAGAAGGTGAAATTACTCATCAGAATTTCAGTTTTCTAAGAAAAAAGAACGTGCAGGGCCACCTCCTACAAGTATTTACAAATACACTGCTAAACATCAGCATTCATTTTCCACACGAGAATCAAAAAGTCTCATTGTAGCTCTTTTTCTTTAATTTGTGGTTCAATTATTGTTCCCTTCTGTGAAATATCTCGAATATAATGACACTAATAACACTTTGGTTCCCAACTGCACTACCCACTACACACTTCCTTGAAACAACTACTCCCTTTCAAATTATTCACAATCTGAGATTTATCCTGTAATAAAGGTGCACGGAATTCTCTCCTACAAAGTAGTCTGTGTGTTTGTGTGTGTGAGAGAGACAGACAGACAGAAAAAGACACAGAGAAAGAGAGACAGAGAGAGACAGAGACAGAGGGATGGCTTTCCATTTATACCACTGAACAAACTGCTATTTAGCTTTTAAAGCAATAACAACACAAATTCAAATGAACTCTGTTCTCAATGAAGAATGAATCATAGGCAAACACTGGACCAGAGAAATGATGATTTTTTTCAAACAACATTACTCTAATTGCCAAAGTCAACCCAAAAGGCAACCTTAGGGAGATGGAAAAACAAAAAACCTCCA
>NW_020954610.1:72634067-72690373 GCF_900497805.2 Vombatus ursinus | reverse complement strand
GGGGGGGGAAGGGCTAGACTCAAAGATCTCCAAGGCCCATTATACTCTAAGTCTATAATTACATGAACATTTCCAAATTGAACTAAGAAAGGACTGTAATATTCAGAACTTGCATGGGGCAAGGTAGGGTGCTTCTTTTTAAAAGATTATATTCTCCATGACATTTATAGTAAATGGCGCCACCTAGATGGAGACATTAATAGATGGAGATTTTGACAGCAGCCCATATTTGTGTTATGCTTTGTACAAAATGACTTTTATCAGAATAACACTAAGAAGTAGGATCATGGGATCATATATTTGGAGCTAAAAGTGACCTCAGAAGTTATTTATTCTACCTCTCTCATTTTATGGAAGTAGAAATTAAGACTCAGAGGTTAAATAACTTATCTAAGCTCACCTAACCAATAAGTACCAGGACCAGTCTCCAACCCAAGTTTTCTGACTTCAAATGCAGTCAGTATTCTTCGCACTACATCCCACTACCTACCTCTCAGTAGAATAGCATCAAGGTTAGTAATCAGACAGCATCAATCTTAGTTGAGCAGTGGGTAAAGCATGGGGCCTGGAGTCAGGAAGACTTGAGTTCAAATGTAACTTCAGACCCTGGGCATGTCACTTAACTTCTGTTTACTTCACTCTCCTCATCTGTAAAATGAGGATAATGATAATACCTACCTCCCAGGATTATTATGAGGATCAAATGAGATAATAATTGCAAAGTACCTAGTACATAGTAATGCTTTGTAAATGTTAGCTATTGTTATCATTATCATTATTAATGTAAGCCAGTGAAGGAATGGAGGACTCATTATTACATATAGGAATCAAAATGATGCTTAGAACGAGGTAGAATGATAACCCAACCAGGGCTGACTTTGGATCTATTGCTTGTTTCAGCTCTCCCCTCCCAAGATTGTTTCTAAACCATTGTTTCTAAACTCACCAGCACATTGCTAATGCAGGCTTTGAATGACATCACCTCCTTTGCCCTCCTCTCCCCTGTGACTACAGGGCTGTAGGGCAGAGTACCAAATTCCTCCCAATGTCTTACTTTATAGGAAACAGGAACTAGACTCAGCTCACTCTGCTCTGCAACTGTTGCCTTGCTGGGTTTCAACTCCACGGCATAAGACTACCCCTCTCTCAGCTGGTTTCACCCCTTTCATTCCTTGCCACCCTCGCTGCTCCCCCCCCCATACACACACTTTCCTCCTTTCTCTTATGTATTGTTTCTCCCTTTAGATTTTAAGCTCCTTAAGGGCAAAGACTGTCTTTCTTTTTATTGTGTCCCTACTGCTTAATAGAGTGCCTGGGCAAATTTTTATTGATTTGGATTGGATTGGATCATCATTTAATCCAATCCAATTCAACAAGCATTTAGTCAGTGCTTACCGTGTGCAAGGCACTGTGCACGGCAGAGTGAGGCATACAAAGAAAAAGGAATAATAGTCCCTGTCCTCAAGGAGTTTATATTCTAATAGGGAGACAACATGTATATAAATAGGTACATGCTAAATACAAACAGAATAGAAGGAAAATAATGTTAGAGGGGAACACAATAAGTGGGGACATAGGGGGAGGGCTCATTTTAGAAGGTGATATTGGACATGAGTCTTGAAGAAATTCAGAGATTCTGAGTCACATTCTAAGTTCCCATATTAAACAACACTCTTTTGTATTCTAGGGATACAAGGACAGAAATTAAAGATAGCACCTGCCATCAAGGAGTTTATACTCTCTTGGGAAGATATAAGCAAGTAAAAAGATAGACAAATACAAGATTTGATAAAATACTAACAACTAGAAAATTAGAAAAGACTTCAGGTAGGAAGGTGCACATGAACTGAGTTGTAAAAAAAAAAAACAAAAAAAGCTAGGAATGCTAAGAGACAGAGATAGCAAGGGACTATATTCTAGACCTATGGGAAAACTTGTGCAAAGACCTAAAGTGGGAGATGCAAAGCCAAGTTTGAAGGCCAGTTTGGCTGGCGTGTTATATGTATGAAGGGAAGTGATATGAAATAAGTTTGGAATGATAAGCTGGAGCCAGATTATGACAGTCTTTAAATATCTGCCTGAGGACTTTGTATTTACCCTCGAAGCAGAGGAAGCACTAAAGATTTTTGAGAACAGGAATGACATTGGCAGATCAGTGCTTTGGGAGAATTATTTTTGAAGTTATATGGAGGATGGAATGGAGACTAGTAAATATGATTCTGGTTAGGAGGCCATTGCAACAGTTTAGGTGAAAGGTAATGAGGGTGTAAACAGGGTGGTTGTTACATAAATGGGGAAAGGAGATGGATTGGAGAAATATTTTGAAGGTAGATTCAATGACATTTGCAACTGATTGACTATAATGGAAAAGGGACAAATCAAGGAGGACTCGAACATAAATGACTGGAAGGATGGTATTACCCTCAATAGAATAGGGAAGTTTGAAGAAGGAAGGAAGTTCATAGGGTATAGGGAAGATAGTGAGTTTTATTTTAGACATGTTAAGATACCTTTGGGACAAGGTAGAAATATTTATCAGGTAGTTAGTAATGCAGGACTGATATATAGATTTGAGAGTCATCTGCATAGAGAACTAATAACATCATAAAGAGAGAAGGCATAGAGAGAAGATGACCCAAAAGAGCTTGAAGAACACACACAGTTCAGAGTCAAGACAGCCACAACCAAAGGAGAACAAGGAGGGCTTTCCCCAAGGTGACAAATTTTAGGGGACAAATTTAGAAGTCACTGACAGCCTTTTAGTGACATGGAAACAATGGATTTTAGCCCTTAGTTCACAGAATCCCAGAATTTCAGTATCAGAATGGTTATCGAAATCTATCTAGTCTAACCAATACCTAAAAAAAAAGTCTTCTCTACAATGTACCTGATAAGTGCTCATGGAGCCTTCACCTTTGATTTGGAACCTACTACGCCTGAAGATGGTCCACTCCACTTTTGGACAGCTCTAATTGTTAAGAAGTTTTTCTATTCATTGAGCCTAATTTGAAAGAAGAATTGTCAAAATGGGAAGCTACCAAGTGGTAGGCTGAAGTGAACTCCTTTCCTACTTATGCCCCCTTTTTTTTCCAACTCCCCATGCAGCAACCTCCCCACAAGCATCCTTGTTCAAACTTCCTGGGGTTCCTGCCTCCCTGCCCATGTGGTAGTGTTCTACTCTACTCCCTCAGCTATAGGAGGAGTGAACTTGAACATAGTTGGTAGCACTTACCCCAAACACAAAAATTCATCAGCAGAGCATTATTTGAAACCTTGGAGAGACAGATTCGATTGACTTTTAGGGTCAAAAACAAGATTTTGAGAACTAACTAGGAGGAAAGGCAGTAGAGGATACAAGTGATGATGGATTTTTCTAGAAGCTTAGCTATGAAGAGTAAGAGAGATCAAGGATGATAGCTTAAGGTAATGGCAGGTTCAAGTAAAGGGATTTTTTTAAGGTTGGGGAAAACCTGAGCATGTTTTTAGACATCAGGAAAGGAGCTAGTAGATAAAGAGAGACTGAAGATAAGATAGAGACTTCTGTCAGAGCATTAGGCAGAGTTTCCAGATTAGCAGGTTACTAGAGGCAGTCACAACGTAGTGGGAAATATACAGAATCTGAAGACAGAGTACCTGGATTCAAATCACATTTCTACTACTTATTTCACTGTGTGTCCTTGGGCAAGTTACTTTACAGCTCTGGGGTGACCTCTAAAATTCCCCCCCTAGTTCCGAAATACTATGACACTATCTCCTCTTTTTTTCTGTTCTGCTCTCCTTTCCAGCTTCATAAAGTTAAAAAAAAAAAAAAGCAGCACTATCTTCCAGGGAAATACTTGATTACCTTCTGGGAAAGTCTGACCATCATCAGGAATATCATTTACAGAGGTTTGATGTTTGCAGGACTTACTTTACTGTGAGAGATGTTGGAATATTTGCCTAAGCCCCCAAATTTGGAAGACTGACATAGTCTTGGGAATTTTTTTCTTTCTTTTTTTTTCTGCACAAAACAGGATCTTATATGAATACTTACTGACATAGAATCTGGTAGCCCAAGGGAATCTCCGAAGATAGTGACCTGGATCTTTGAGAAAGAGGCCTACAAATTAGCTTTGTCTCTCTGGAGGGTCCTCAGGACTTAGGGCTAGTTCCAGAGTTGCCTCCCCTCCTGAAAGTCACTGTTTATTGGAGCCATCTACCCAAAAAGGGCCTCCAGCTGGGCAAATAGAAAACCAAAAACATTCAGCTAGAAATCATTCACCTTGAGAAAGTATCAGTTCACCTACCTGAAATGAGGTCTCTTTTCTTTCCATGATTTTAAATCAAAATCCTCATTTGATTTAGCACATTTAGATTTTTGAGATTTCTTTTACAAGATGGACCCATGATAACTATATGACAAACTGACTCATTTTTTAATTTTCATAGCCAGCTAGTGATCATAAAAGCCTGACTTTCTCTGAATTCCATTTATCCTGTACCCACACTTTCAGTGCTCTACAACTGATATAACAATCACAAAAAAAAAAAATCAGGCAGCTGAAATACAAAGAAATGAAGGCATAACTAAGCTTCATAGTTAGAAACAAATAGCTACTTGGAAAATATGGGAAAAGATAGCAAACAAGGAGTGGATAGCCAAAATTAGGTCCTCCCAAAACATCTCTATGGAGAATGGAAACCTTTTCTTCCTAGTACAACTTCAATTATCTCAATGCATGTGCATATCTATGCATTAGCAGATTATCACATAACAAAAATTCACCGTGGTCAGTTGATCTAGGTGTAAGATATTAACAAAACAGCAGGTATCACTGCAAAATAGATGGAGAATTACAATTTATTTTTGGGTTGGCTTTAAAATAATTGCAATAACATGGCTAAGATAGAAATGTATTTTGCGTGACTTCACGTGTAAAATGGGTATCATATTGCTTGTCTTCTCAGTGGTTGGGAGAGAAGCTGAAGGGAGAGAGATAATTTGGAACTCAAAATGAAAATGAAAGTTAAATTCTAAAAATAAATAAATAGATTGATTAAATTATTACAGTAGTTTAAGAAGATAAATATTAAAAATCAATTATCCCTATAAATTTTGTCCTTCTTTTCTTTTTTGGCATGGATGTATGGTTTCATCAGTCTATGGGTCTCTTGTTGTAGAAATTCCCTCCACAAGTCTTATCTGTAGCTTGTAGTCTTAAAGAATCATCTGAGAGACTAGGAAGAGTAATTGACTTCTCATGTTCACCAGGAAAGTATGTATCAGAAATACGACCAGAATTCATGTCATCCTGACTCCAAGCCAAACTTTTTATCCATTATGCCACACAGGCTCTCATTCTGAATTTTGTATCATGAAGTAAGCAGAGCCTATTATTGGTTTTTTAAAAAAAATTTAAACTAAAATATGAAACATTGATGCCTGTTCAAAATGATCTCAGGACTCAGTAGATCACTGTTTGAAATATTTTTCTAAATTTGTTGGTCTTGCAGAAAAATACGTATTTGTTGTAACAATTAGCATTAAAATAAGTAGAGAAAGGACCTAGAGAAGCCCAGATCCCCTACAACTGTTCCAGTAATGCTCTAAAAATGCACCAAGGGAAAATTTATATCTTTAATTGTTTATATCAATAAAATAGAGAAAAAATACAGCAATGAATTGGGCATGCAACTAAAAAAACTAGAAAAAGAACAAATTAAAAATCCCCAATTAAACACTAAATTGGAAATCCTGAAAAATCAAAGGAGAAATTAATAAAATAGAAAGTAAGAAAATCATTGAACTAATAAATAAAACTAGAAGCTGGTTTTGTGGAAAAAAAACAAAACAAAAAAATAGGTAAACTATTGGTTAGTTTGATTAAAAAAAGGAAAGAAGAAAACCAAATTACTAGTATCAAAAATGACAAGGATGAACTTACCACCAATGAAGAGGAAATTAATACAATTGTTGGGAGCTATTTTGCCCAATTATATGCCAATAAATTTGATGATCTAAATGAAATGGATGAATATCTACAAAAACATAAATTACCTAATTAACAGAAGAAGAAATAAAATACTCAGATAACTCAATCTCAGAAAAAGAAATTGAACAAACCATCAATGAATTTCCTAAGAAAAATTTCCCAGGACCAGATAGATTCACAAGTGAATTCTACCAAACATTTAAAGAACAATTAATCCCAATACCATATAAACTATTTGGGAAAATGGGTGAAGAAGGAGTCCTACCAAATTCTTTTTATAACACAAATATGGTGCTGATACCCAAATCAGGAAGAACCAAACAAAGAAAGAAAACTGTAGACCAATTTGCCTAATGAAGATTGATGCAAAATTTTAAAATAAAATACTGGCAAAGAGATTACAACAATATATCACAAGGATCATACATTAGGACCAGGTGGGATTTATGCCAGTAATGCAGGGCTGGTTCAATATTAGGAAAACTATTAGCACAATTGACCATAACAGGAACAAAACCAACAGAAATCACATGATTATCTCAATAAATGCAGAAAAAGCCTTTGACAAAATACAACACCCATTCCTATTAAAAACAGTAGAGAGCGTAGGGATAAATGGAGCTTACCTTAAAATGATAAGTAATATTTATCTAAAACTATCAGCAAGCATTATCTGTAATGAGGATAAGCTAGAAGCTTTCCCAATACAATCAGGGGTGAAGCAAGAGTACCCATTGTCACTTCTATTATTTAATATTATACTAGAAATGTTAGCTATAGCAATAAGAGAAGAAAAAGAAATTAAAGGAATTAGAATAGGCAACAAGGATACAAAACTATCACTCTTTGCAGATGATATGATGTTATACTTAGAAAATCCTAGAGAATCAACTAAAAAACTCCTTGAAATATTAACAACTTTAGCAAAGTTGCAGGATACAAAATAAATTCACTTAATCATCAGCATTTCTATATATTACCAACAAAGTCCAGCAGCAAGAGATAGAAAGAGAAATCTCATTTAAAATAACTGTTAACAATACAAAATACTTGGGAGTCAACCTGCCAAGAGAAATCCAGGAACTATGGGAACGCAACTATAAAAACACTTTTCACACAAATAAAGTCAGATCTAAACAACTGGAAAATATGTTAATTCCTCATGAGGCCAAGCCAATATAATAAAAATGACATTTCTACCTAAATTAATCTAATTATTCAGTGCCATACCAATCAAACTATCAAAAATATTTTATAGAGCTAGAAAAAATAAATAACAATTCATCTGGAAGAACAAAAGCTCAAGGATATCAAGGGAATCAATGAAAAAATGTGAAAGAAGGTGATCTAGCTGTACTAGATCTCAAACTGTATTATAAAGTGATAATTATTAAAATAATCTGGAACTGGCTAAGAAATAGAGTGGTGGGTCAATGGAACAGATTAGGTACAAATTATATCATAGTAAATGACTATGGTAATCTAGTATATGATAAACCCAAAGATACAAGCTTTTGGAACAAAAATTTATTATTTGACTAAAAAAAATGACAAAAACTGCTGGGAAAACTGGAAAACAGTATTGCAAAAACTACGTATAGACCAAATCTCATACCATATACCATGATAAGGTCAAAATGGGTACATGATTTGCACGTAAAGGGTGATACCATAAGTGAATTAAGAGAGCACAGAATAGTTTATTTGTCAGATTTATGGATAAGGGAAGAATTTAGGACAAAAGAAGACATAGAGAGAATTATAAAACGTAAAATAGAAAATTTTGATTATGTAAAATTTAAAAGTTTTTGCACAAACAAAACCAATGCAACCAAAAGTATAAGAAAAGCCGAAAACTGGGGAGGGGGGGAGTTTTACAAGTATCTCTAATAAAGGCCTTATTTCTCACATATAAAGAGAACAGAGTCAAATTTATAAAAATGCAGTTTGTTCCCCAATTGATAAATGGTCAAAGGATACGAACAGGCAGTTTTTGACAAAGAAATCAAAGTTATCTATAGTCATATGAAAAAAAAAATGCTCCAAATCACTATTGATCAGAGAAATGCAAATTAAAACAACTCTGAGGTACCACATCACACCTATCAGAGCTGCTAACATGACAAAAAAGAAAAATGTTGGATATTGGAAGGGATGTGGGAAAACTGGGACACTAATGCACTATTGGTGAAGTTGTAAACTGATCCAACCATTCTGGAGAGCAATTTGGAACTATGCCTAAAGGACTATAAAATGTGCATACCCTTTGACCCAGCAATACCATTTCCAGGTCTGTATCCCAAAGAGATCATACAAATGGGAAAAGGACCCACATGTACAAAAATATTTATAGCAGCTCTTTTTGTGGTGGCTAAGAATTGGAAATCAAAGGGATGCCCATCAATTGGGGAATGGCTAAACAGCCTATGGTATATGATTATAATGAAATATTATTGTGCTGTAGGAAATGACAAGCAGGATGATGTAAGAAAAACCTGGAAAGAATTACATGTGGAAAAAAATACAAGATGCATAGTGAAGTGAACAGGACCAGGAGAATGTTGTACACAGCAGTAACAATATTGGTCAATGAAGAACTGTGAATGGTTTAGCTATTCTCAGCAATACAATGATCTGAGACAATCCCAAAGGAGTAATGATGAAGTATACTATCTACCTCCAGAGAAAGAACTGATATTAATTAAATACAGATTGAAGCATGTTATTTTTTCACTTTCTTTTATTTTTTCTTTTACTTTAGTCTTCTTATGCAAAATGACTAATATGGAAATGTTTTACATGATTGCACATGTACAACCTCTATCTAAATGCTTACTGTCTCAGAGAGGGGGAAGGGAAGGGAGGGAGGGATAGAATTTGGAACTCAAAACTTTAAATAAAAATGTTTAAAATTTTTTTTTAAATTGTACTAAGCAGAACAATTATAAAGAAATCCAAGGAGAAACAGCCCACACTCCTCAATCTAGTCTAGGACTGCACAAGAAAACTTCCAGAAACATGTAGAGGCTCTGAATAGAGACAATTTAGAATAGGAAGAAGGCACAGTACTTAAATAGCCTATAACAACCACAGGAGACAGGGCCACATCAGGCCAACACAATATCTAGGAAGTCCTCTACTGAGAGCCATAGCAGGACACTGAGCCAGATGGCAATCAGGCATCACAGTGCCTAGACAGAAGACACCTAAGCCACAGCAGTAGAATATCAGATGAGCCCTCAAAAGTCCATCCCTAAGGCAGCCCAAGCTGGAGCTATAGCAGAAGTAAGACCCAGAGCAGTGCCCATGCCTGAGCCATAAATGGAGACAAGGCCAGGACAGTGCCTGAAGAGATTGGCATCCAGAAAGCCTGTGCCCAAATCACATCAGGAGATATGACATCAAAAAGGTCCAGAAGAGCACCTGGGAAGTAAAGCACTAGGGTCACACCAAGGGACAAAGGAAACTCCAGGTAAAGACTGTCCAAGGAGAAGGAGATAGAAAAGGGGCCAAGGCAAAAACTTAATAGGAGCCAAAACACAGGGATTCCAGCAGATAGTGGAACCAACTTAAGCCACCACATCTAGGAACAAGCAAGTCTTGTTTGCCCAATTCAAGAGAATGGGAAGGATCAGAGTCAAACTCAAGCACAGAGTCCCAATTTAAAAACGGAGGCTTGAGATATGAGTAAACAGAAGAATATAACAAACAGAAGGAAGAAATACTATGGACTGAGAAAAGTCCAAGAAGTGAATTTTTAAGAAAGAGTAACTTCACCAAAAATGCCAAGTAGAACATCTGAAAAAAAGCATCTTGGCCATGAATACAAGAGTACCTGAAAGAAATGAAGCAAGAGGCGCAAAATGTAATTTTAAATGAAATGAGAGCTATGAAGGAGAGAATGGGAAAGAGAATTAAAAGTTTAGAATACAGTAGAACATTAAGAAATGAACTCTCTGAAAATTAAAATAGGCTAAAAAATGAAGCAATGATTCCATTTGGAGGAAATGTTAAAACATAATCAAAAGATTAAAAGAAAGAAAGAAAATGTAAGATATATACTATTAAAAACAGCTAACCTAGAAAATAGGCTAAAAAGAAATAATGGAAGAATTAATAGACTACCTGAAAACCATAATTAATATATATATGCATAGTATATACATACACATATATAAACTAAAATGTGTATATATATAATTATGTAGTATGTGTGTGTGTATATATATATATGTGTGTGTGTGTATATGTATACACACACCCCATTTTTTTTAGCTCTGACAAAGTAATATTTACCCCAAAGGCATAAAGCAAATATATAAAAAGATGAACCCAGTTCCTATAAGCAAGCAGTCTAGGTCAGTTTGAGTGCCAAAGAACAATATAACCATTTCTACTTGACATCTAGTGATGCCAGATTTTTCACATTGAACTTACCATTAGGACATTTATAGGACTAATAAAGAATCAGTAGACCTCTTCTTTTGTTTTGTTTCATTCTTGTTGTTTCAATCTTTTAAAAATTTATTTAGTATTTTATTTTTCCCCAGTTACGTGTAAAAACAATTTTTAACATTCGTTTTTAAAACTTTGAGATCCAAATTATCTCCCTTCCTCCCTCTTTAGCACCCCTCCATTGAGAAGGCAAGCAATTTAATATAGAATGGAAATGTTTTGTGTAGTCATGCAAAACATTTCCATGATAGCCATGTTGTAACAGAAAACATAGATAAAAAAATTTCAAGAAAAACAAAGAAAAAAAGTATATTTCAATCTGTATTCAGACACTATCAGTTCTTTCTCTGGGGATGGATAGCATTTTTCATCATAAGTCCTTCAGAATAGTCTTGAATCATTGTATTGCTGAGAATAGCTGTCATTCATAGTACATTTCACTTTGCATCAGTCCATGTAAGTCTCCAAGTTTCTTGAAGTCTCCCTGCTCCTCATTTCTTATAGCGCAACAGTATTCCACTATATTCACATACCACAACTTGTTCAGCCATTCCCCAATTGATGGGCATCCTCTCAATTTCCAATTCTTTGCCTCCAGAAAAGTGTTGCTATGCATATTTTTGTACATATAGGTCCTTTTCCTTTTTTTTTTATCTTTCTTGGGATTCAGACCTAGTAGTGGTATTGCTGGGCCAAAGGGTATGCACAGTTTTATAACCATTTGGGTATAGTTCCAAGTTTTTCTGCAGAATGGTTGAATCAGTTCACAATCTTAAAATTCCAATTCCAGTGCATTAATGTCTCATTTTTCCCACATCCCCTCCAACATTGGTCATTTACCTTTTCTGTCCTGTTAGCCAATCTCATAGGTATGAAGTAGTACCTCAGAATTGTTTTAATTTGCATTTCTCCATCAATAGTGAGTTAGAGCATTTTTCATATGGCTAGAGATAGCTTTGATTACTTCATCTGAAAACTGTTTATATCCTTTGATCATTTATCAGTTGTGGAATGGATCTTATTTTTATAAATTTGACTCAATTCTCTATATGTTTGAGAAATGAGGCCTTTGTTAGAGCCACCTGCTTGAAATTTTTTTCACAGTTACTATCGCTAATAGTATTTCCCTCCATCCTATTTCCCCCTCTGTTTATTCTATCTCTCCTTTTACCCTGTCCATCCTCAAAAGTGTTTTCCCTTTGACTACCCTCTCTCCCTAATCTGCCCTCTCTTCTATCACCACCTCTTCCCTTATTCTCTTTCCTCCTATTTTCCTCTAGGGTAAGATATATTTCTATACCTAATTGAGTGTGTATGTTATTCCCTCTTTGAGCCAATTCTGATGAGAGTAGGGTTCACTTACTCCCCCTTATCTCCCACCTCTTCTCCTTCACTATAAAAGCTTTTTCTTACCTGTTTTAGGTGAGATAATTTACCCCATTCTATATCTCTCTTTCCCTTTCTCCCAATACATTCCTCTCTCACTCCTTAATTGTATTTTTTTTATGTATCATCCTTTCATATTCAACTCACACCTGTGCCTTTTGTCTATATATATATTCCTTCTAACTGCTCTAAGGATGAGAAAGTTCTTATGAGTTACAAGTACCATCCTCCCATGTAGGAATGTAAACTTGTTAATCTTATTAAGTCCATTATGATTTTCTTCTTGATCTGGGAGGTCTGGAACTTGGCTATAATATTCCTGGGAGTTTTCATTTTGGGATCTCTTTCAGGAAGTGATCAGTGAATTATTTCTATATTACTTTCTGGTTCTAGAATATCAATTTTCCTTGATAATTTCTTAAAAGATGATATCCGGCTCTTTTTTTGATCATGGCTTTCAGGTAGTCCAATAATTTTTTTTTGGCTAGGCAATGGGGTTAAGTGACTCGCCCAGGGTCACACAGCTAGTGAGTGTTATGTGTCTGAGGCCGGATTTGAACTCAGGTCTTCCTTACTCCAGGGCTGGTGCTCTATCCATTGCGCCACCTAGCTGCCCCCCAATAATTTTTTAAATGGTCTCTGCTGGACCTATTTTCCAGGTCAGTTGTTTTTCCAATGAAATATTTCACATTATCTTTTATTTTTTCATTCTTTTGGTTTTGTTTTATTGTTTCTCGATTTCTCATAAAGTCATTAGCTTCATTTGCTCCATTCTAAGTTTTAAGGAATTATTTTCTTTAGTGAATGCTTGTGCCTCTTTTTCCATTTGGCCAATTCCGCTTTTTAAGGCATTCTTCTCATTAGCTTTTTGTACCCCTTTTACCATTTGGTCTAGTTTAATTTTTAAGGTGTTATTTTCTTCAGTATTTTTTTGTGTGTCTCCTTTACTAAGCAGTTGACTCTTTTTTCATGATTTTCTTGCATCACTCTCATTTCTCTTCCCAATTTTTCCTCTATCCCTCTTACTTGATTTTCAAAATCCTTTTTGAGCTCTTCCATGGCCTGAGACCAGTTCATATTTTTCTTGGAGGCTTTGGATGTAGACGCCTTGACTTTGTTGTCTTCTTCCGAGTGTGTGTTTTGATCTTCCTTGACACCATAGTAACTTTCTCTGGTCAGAATTTTTTTTCTGTTGTTTGCTCATTTTCCCCGGCCTGTTACATGACTTTTAACTCTTTGTTAAAGTAGGGCTCTGTTTCCAGGGTGGAGGGTGCTCTGTCCCAAGCTTCAAGGGTCTTATATAGCTGTTTTCAGAGATACTTCTAGGGACCTGTAAGTTTTCAGTTCTTCCAAGGTGGAATGATCTATGGAGAGATGTGTTTACTATTCTTCTGGCCTGTGCTCTGGTCTGTGAGTGACTACAAGCACTCATTTCTTCCCTGGAACCGTGAAGAGGGTCCCTGCTCCACTATGGCCATTAGCTCTGGTGTGCTAGTGCTCCTCCTCACCCTGGAACTGCCACTCAGGACTGTGACCCAGATCCGAATATGGGCAAAGCAACAGAGTCCTGCCTCAGTGCTTGCAAAAAGACCCCTGCAATCTCCTTCTGAAGGGTTATTCAACCTTCTTACTGCCTGTGGGTTAAGAACTCTGAAAACAGCTGCTGCCACTGCTGATTCAGTGGTTCCCAAGGCCTGCTCCTGGTTTTCTGGGGTCCAGTCCACACTTCACTGGCCTGTACTGGGCTGTGCTCTACTCTCACCCAGGTGTGACAGACCTTTCCTGCCAACCTTCTAAGTCATCTTGGGCTGGAATATTGTTTCACTCCATCTTTTTGTCAGTTCTGCTGCTCTAGAATTTGTTTAGAGTCATTATTTGAAGGTATTTGGAGGGGTTTTGGGGAGAGCCTAGATGGGTTTCTGCCTTTACTCTGCCATCTTGGCTTTGCCTCCCCACCCTCGCCCAATAGACCTGTTATGAGGCAGCTAGGTAGTCTACACTAGGTGGGCCTAGTGTCAGGAAGGCCTAAATCCAAATCCAGCCCCAGATACTTACTAGCTGTGTAATCCCAGGCAAGTCATTTAACATCTATCTGCCTCAGTTTCCTCAACTGTAAAATGGGGAATAATAATAGCACCTAACTCCCAGAGTTGTTGTAAGAATCAGATGAGATAATAATTGTAAAGCACTTAGTATAGTGCCTGGCACATAATAAGTGCTAAGTAAATGTTACCTATTATAATAATTATCAAAATTATTATTATTAGATCAATAATTACAGATGGGATTCAATAATACAAAAAGAATGAATACTTACACAGCCAAATGAAATTTTGCAAAATTCCACCAATGCAACTGACTTGTGATATTCCCTCATATGTAGGGGGGAGGGATCCCCTGCACCCTAGTTCCATTTAATTATTGATAGTGGGACTAATTTTCATGGAGAAATATTTACTTCCAGGGTATAAAAGAAAATATACAAACAGCTTCACTCAGTTCCTATAGTCTGTGGTCCAAAATACTATTTAAATTCAAGTCCCAGGGCAGGGTGGTTTCTCAAGGCTTCACTGCTGCGGCTAGCTAGCTGTACTACCCTATCTGCAAGCCTGGTTCAAAGGTCACCATGGCCCCAGCTCCTGGAAAGGTGAAGATCATCTCTGGCACCTGAAACTGAGAAGGACAAAACAAAAGATAAAAAGGCAAACATCTCCAGCCATGCCACAGTGGTCTAAAAGGAGATGGGGGAAGAAAGTTATCCTTCCCATCCCCTCCAAGTTCATTTCATGGTGCCCATCCTGTAGCCAAAAGGTGATCTTTGCTTTCTGGACACAGCAGGAAAGAAAGAGCATATACTATAGTAAAAGAAATCATAAACTATTATCCATATCTAGTAGAACTTCAGGGCAAAGTGAACATTAAAGAGCCCACTGGTTGCCACCTGAAAAAAATCCCAAAATGAAAACTCCTAGGAACATTATAGCAAAAATCTAGAGCTTCTAGGTCAAAGAAAAAGTACTTTAGGCAGTAGAAAAAAAATTCAAATAATAAGAAATCACAGTTAGGAATACATGAAATTGGCAGTTACCACTCTAATAAAGAGGAGAACAGAATACAATAGTTTAAAAGATAAAAGCTAAAGGTTTACAACCAAGAATAATTTGCTCTAGAAAACTGAGTATAATCCTAAAGTGGGAAAGTGGGCTTTTGATGGCTTAGAGGCTTTTAAGTTTTTTTCCTAATGAAACAGAACTAAGTAGATACTTTGAAATATGAGCACAAGAGTCAAGATAAAACTAGAAAGAGAAATACTACACTTGAATATTTGGAAAGGTCTATGCTATCAGGAAGTACTTAAATTATAATAAAGGAGAAGAAAGAGTCCTAATGTCCTTAAGCACTATCATAGAAGAAGTTAAATAAGACAAACAGAAGGCTTAGGGTAGCTTTTTTTTCTGTTTGGATGATTCCAAAAGAAAAAAGAAAAGGGAGGTAAAAAGGAATGTAATAGGAAAAAAAGGAAGAAGAAGGGGAGAGAAGTTGCTATCTTGCATAATCAGGGTACATGAGATGAAGCAAACATGAAGGAAGGGGTGGGGAGAATCATATGAACCTTCCTTAATCTGAACTAGACAAAGAAAGTCGAACACACACACAGTTTGGTGTACAAATATATTAGACTTAGCATTTAAATAATTTTAGGAAAAGTTCATTGAATTACTGGGAGAAATAAAGTATAAAAGTGGTGGGGCATCTCAGTGCATTATTTTCTGACCCAGGCAAATTTAACAAAAAGATAGACAAGAAAGAAGTTAAGGACCTGAATGGTATTTTAGAAAAATTAGATATGATAGCTCTCTGGTGTTTACTAAGTGGGATATGAAAGAAGTATATATCTGTACTTCTCATCTATACATGGCCTATGTTCTAGAGCATAAAAAAACTCACCAAAATGCAGAAAATCAGTATTAAGTGCAGAATAACAAAAAATTATTTTTAATTTTAAAATTCCATTTGGCTAGAAAAATTTATAGAGGGTTTGTCTGTGTTTGCTGATATCTCCCTCTCTTCACCTTTCACTGATCCTCAGACTTACTCTTCTCTGAACCATGTAAATATGTAAATATATGGGTATATAAGGGCAGCTAGGTGGCACAGTGAATAGAGCTCCATACCTGGGGTCTTCCTGAGTTCAAATCTGGCCTCAGACACTTAATACCTCTGTGACCCTGGGCAAGTCACTTAGCCTTGTTTGCCTTTGTTTCCTCATCTGTAAAATGATTTGGAGAAGGAAATGGCAAATCATTACAGTATCTTTGGCAAAAAAACCCCAAATGGAGTCATAAAGAGTTGGAAACAGCTAAACAACTGAACAACAACATGGGTATATGAATGTATTTTCCCCAAGTCAGTTATGACCAACAGAGGCTGATTTTCCCAAGATAATATAGAAGATGTATTGTTTCTCACTATAGAGCTAGAGCAGAAAATTAAGATTGGAAATCAATAGTCCAATAGAATAAACTCAATAAAAACTATTTTAGTAACTCTCCCTACACACACACACACACACACACACACACACACGCATGCACACACTAATAATATCTGAGATATATATATATATATATGTATATACACATATTTGTGTATGTATATATGTATGTATAGCTTGGTTGTCATTCTATTCCATGTTTTAAAATATCCCAGACCATTATAAAAACTGATTCAGAGATCTCATTTCAAGTCCCTGTGCATATTCAAGCCTTAATTTAGAATTGGTAAACCCTTTTGATCTTTTATATCTAATGATACACTCAAAGCAACTAAATTCCATTGGCCAAGACAAGCTACTACTTTCAAACCCAGAGAATTCCAATTAATTAATGGTTGTAGATTTTGTTTTTGTTTTTGATTAGCAAGGCAGACATCTTTAGGAGGGAAATTACTTCCAAAAGTCTAATTACTGGAAGAAACAAGAGGCTACATCATTAAGAGGATATTAAATCCCAGTGAACATCTAGCTACCTGAGGAAGCAAAAAGCAAAGATATGCCCTTAAATCTGTGAACACAGGGAATTTCTCCAAAAGCAATAAATTTAAAAATGATTTTTTTGTAGCAAAGATCCAGACTAAATGACGGTAAAACAGTACTTCCTAAAAACCCTTTCAGCCTGTCCTCCATTTATATCTTTATAAAGACATCCCACTTCCCACTATTTTATTGGGTGCTGATGTCCTGCCGTATGATCAACATCTGACAGACAGAAGGTCTGGAAACTTTCAAATACGCCTAAATTATAGAACTTACCTGAACTACACTTCTTGCAAGATTTTTTAATAGGGCCTGGAGTGTTGTGAGATATGGAGCAGAATGTCAGTAGGGTGGCAGATCACTAACACACCTGCACTCAGCTTTGAAATGCTACCCCAATGTATTTGTTTCAGTGTGTGCCTTTCCAACAGAATGGGGGCAGGACTGCTGATTTATCAGTCGTCAATTTCAGGAACAGACCTTCTGGTTTATCATGAATGTGAAGTAAAAAATGAAAGGTCAACTGAGGATTCTTGGATCTTTCTTCTGCTTTCTTTGTGATGAGTGATTTAATTAATCCTTGGTCAAATCAGGTCAGTAAAGGCCTGGCATCTCTGATTCCATGTGTATGGAAGACAGGATGTGGTTAAATAAGTTTAGGAAATGACTCGTGCATCCTCAGTGCCTCATTTCCAATTAATTGTAACTTTAATTCTTGACCTCCATATTTGTCAACTTGATAAAGTACAAATTTCTAACTGAAGCTAAGGCTATGCCAAGCTGGGTGTCTTATATGAAATCTATATTTGAATTTTCTGATTGTAAAATCTACTCAAATTTCAACACTTCTACCTTCCAAACTTGCAAAGTCAGGGTAATTACTTTATTTCATCTTTTCCATATCTGAATTTGGTTGAATAACTTCCCTCCAATTTGGAGTAATAATTCAGAATTTTTTGTCTGCTCCGTGAAGCAAAATTAATTACCTTTGGACAAACACATGCAAAATTCGATTCTAATAATAAAAACCACTACTGCCATCACCAAAGATTTTCTAAAGTTTTAAGGTTTGCAGAACACTTTCTTCAGAACAACTTTTGAGAGCAAAAGTATTGTTATTCCCATTTTAAGGATGAGTAACCTGAAGCTCAGATGTGGTCTGACTCACCCAAAATCACAAAACTAGTTAGTTGTTAAACTCAGGTTTCAAAACTAGATGTCTTTTAATTCAAAGTCCCATGCTTGTCTCACCATATCAATTTTTAAAAGTTACTCCTATGTGTGTTGATATTTAATAAAATAAGTGTGACTACTTTAAGTGCTGGTGTTACAATGAAAGAGAGGTGGTGTGGTGTAGTAGGTAGAGAGCTGGTCTTGCAGTCAAGATAGATATGGGTTCAAATCCTTCCTGTGACATGTTTTGTTCTATGACACTGAGCCTCCAGGCTTACATAAAGAATCACCCCCTATAGGAACTTCTTTTTGATGCCCTCCCTTTACTTCCAGGCACTTCTCCCTAGATTACCTCTTATTTACTTGGTATGTTCTTCTTTGTGTACATGTCTCCTGCTATAAAACATAGATCCTTGAAGGTAGGAACTGTTTCATTTTTAAAAAATTTATTGTTTTTTTTATTTAATTTATTTTTAGTTCTCAACATTCACTTCCATAAGGTTTTGAGTTTTAAATTTTCTCCCCCTCCCACTTCTTTCCTCCCCCACTCCAAGATGGCATATAATCCAGTATGGGCTCTACATATACATTCATATTAAGTATATTTTCCCATTAGTCATGTAAAGAACAATTAGAACTAATGGGAGGAACCACAAGAATGAAGCAATAAAACAAAATGACAAAGGAAACGGAGAGCAAATAGCATGCTTTCATCAGGATTTAGACTCCATATTTCTTTCTCTGGGTGTGGATAGCAATTTCCATCATGAAATTGGAGTTGTCTTAGATTCTTGTGTTGCTGTGAAGAGCCAAGTCTATCAAAGTCAGTCATACCATGATGTGGCTGTTACTGTGTACTCTGTTCTCCTGGTTCTGCTCATTTCACTCTGCATCAGTTCATGTAAGTCTCCAACTTTTCTTGAAGTCTCCTTGTTCCTCATTTCTTATATCACAACAGTATTCCATTACATTCATATACCACAACTTGTTTAGCCATTCCTCAATTGATGGGCATCCCTTCAATTTCCAATTTTTTGTCACCACAAAAAGAGCTGCTATAAATATTTTTGTATATGTGAGTCCTTTTCCCATTTTTATGATCTCTTTGGGATACAGCCCTAGAAGTGGTATTGCTGGCTCAAAGGGTATGCACAATTTTATAGCCCTTTGGACATAGTTCCAAATTGCTCTCCAAAATGGTTGGATCATTTCACAACTCCACCAACAATGCACTAGTGTTCCAATTTTTCTACACTTTCTTCAATATTTATCATTGTCCTGTTTTATCATGTTAGCCAATCTGATGGGGTGATGTGGTACCTCAGAGTCATTTTGATTTGCATTTCTCTAATCAATAGTGATTTAGAACATTTTTTCATATGACTACAGATAGCTTTAATTTTTTTTATCTGAGAACTGCCTGTTCATATCCTTTGATGATTTATTAATTGGGGAATGACTTGTATTCTTATAAATTCTTACAAAATTCTTATAAATTTGACTCAGTTCTTTATATATTTTAGAAATGAGGCCTTTATCAGAAACACTGGTTGTAAAAATTCTTTCCCAGTTTTCTGTTTCCCTTCTAATCTTGGATGCATTGGCTTTATTTGTTCAAAAACTTTTCAATTTAATGTAATCAAAATTGTCCATTTTGCATTTCATAATGTTCTCTATCTCTTGTTTGGTCATAAATTCTTCCCTTCTCCATAGATCTGAAAGGTAAACTATTCCTTGCTCTTCTAGTTTGCTTACGGTATCAGTCTTTATATCTAAATCATTTATCCATTTTGACTTTATCTTGGTATAGGGTGTAAGATGTTGGTCTATGTCCAGTTTCTGCCATACATTTCTCCAGTTTTCCCAGCAGTTTTTGATAAATAGTGATTTCTTATCCCAGAAGCTTCCTGCTCACCAGGGCTTTACACGTGAATGTTTGGCTCCTGGTCATGTGGGCCTTGCACAGGGATGTTTTGATGCTGGTGGATTTCTGTCAGCCTGGAGCTTTGACTTCTGGAGTTGTGTTTCCCACAGCTGTATAGAAGCACCTGGCGATTTTGCTGCTGGAGAATGCCTTCGCCCATAGTTGGGTTCTAAGCTGGTGTCTACCAGTTCCCCTTCCTGTATTGAGGCTTTTGGGGGTACTGGTGTTGGCACTTGCCTGCTCCACCAACCTGGGTCTCAGTATCTCCCCTTGGTATGCTGAGGTGGGGCTTACCACTAGCTTGCTGGGACTCCTCCAGTCCTGTACTGCTTCCCTTCCCCCAGAGCAAGAGAAGCCTTTCCTGTTAATCTCCCAAGCTTCCTGGGGTATAAGACTGCAGCGCCTTGTGTTTTTGTTGGCTCAGGGCTTTTCTTGGGTCAATATTTTCTGGGCTTTCAGAGGTCAATGAGGGAGGGTGAGAGCAACTAACTTCTTGCTCCACCATCTTGGCTCAAACTGTTTCATTTTTGTTGTTGTATAACCTAGTACCCTGTACAGTGTTTGAGATAGAGTAGATGTTTAATACTTTGATTGCTAATTAACAAATTCTTAAATTGATTGAAGACTGTGTTTCACCATATGAATGAATGATCCAAATCACTAATATTAACAGATATGCAAGTGAAAACAGTCCTGAGGTTTCACCTCGTGTCCTAAAAACTGGAAAAGATGACAAAAGATGGTTATAGTCAATGTTGGAGGGTTTGTGGAAAGACAGGCATATGAATACATTTTTTGATAGAGTTGAGAATTGGTAAAACAATTCCAGAAAATAACGTGGAACTGTGCAAATCAAGCAAAGAAAATGTATGGGCTTTTTGATCCAAAGACTTTGACATGTACTCCAAAGAGGTTATTAACAAAAAGAAAGGACTCTCTCCCTCTCTCTCTCTCTCTCTCTCTCTCTCTCTCTCTCTCTCTCTCTCTCTCTCTCTCTCTCTCTCTCTCTCTCTCTCTCTCTCTCCTGTCTCCCTTCTTCTCATTCTCTCTCTGTGTTCTCCCACAAACTAAAATATTTATATCAACATGTTTTGTGTTATCAAATATTAGAAACAAAGCAGATTGATATCTATTGGAATGATTGCTAAATAAATTGAGGTAGTTATTCAGTTGTATCCAACTCTTTGTGATCCCATTAGGTTTTCTTGGCAAAGATATTGGAGTGGTTTGCCACTTCCTCCTCCAGTTTATTTTACAGATGAGAAACAGAGGCAAACAGGGTCACACAAGCTAATAAATGTCTGAGGTCAGATTTGAACTCAAGAAGATGAGTTTTTCCTGGCTCCAGGGCCCAGCACTCTAACCACTATACCACCTAGCTGCCCCAAAATAAATTGAGGTACATGAATAGAATGGAACATTACTGTGCTGTAAGAAATGATGAACATGACTATGGAGAAAGATTTATATGAACTGATGTAACAACTAGTAAGCAGAGCCAGAAAAACAATATATACAATGACTACAAAAAATATGAGGAAAGAAGAATAATCACAAAAAAACAAACTTAATTATGCAAAATTTAAAGAAGTTTGTCACCAATGAAGAGATATGGGAAGACACTTCCTTTCACACCTTTGCATAGATTGGGGGCACATGGGTATGGAACACTGCACATAAAATCAGATTTTTAAAAAAAAATGTGATAATTAGTTTCAAATACTTTTCCTCCTCTTATTCCTCTCTTTTAAAAATTCTTTATTTTAAGGGATAGCTCTCTAGAAGAGGAAATAGGGAAGGAATTTTTTTGTGTATTGCTGAGTTAAATTTCTTGATTAGAACTTTATGTTTCTGAACTTATTTTATTTGTTTTTTCTTTTGGGAAACCATTTATCCTTATTTTTATTATTATAGGGTTTTTTTTAACACTCATTTTAAAAATTATGAGTACCAATTTCTCACTCTTTCTTCAATTTCTCTTTCACCCATTGAGAAGGCAGGGCAGTATAACACTCATAATACGTGTGAAGTCATGCAAAACTTATTTCGACATTAGCCATGTTGCAGCAATAACAACAACATAAGATAAGAAAAATAAAGTGAAAAACAGTTAGAGAATGCTCTTATCTGTACTTTTCTCTCTCTGGAGGTGAATAGGATTTTTTATCATTAGTCCTTTGGAATTGTCTTGGATCATTGTAGTGAACAGAGTAGCTAAGTCTTTCACAGTTGATCATCATTACAATATTGCTCTTCCTGTGTAGGATGTTCTCCTGGTTCTGCTCCCTTCATTTTGCATCAGTTCATATAAGTCTTCCCAGATTTTTCTGAAACATCTTCCTCATAATTTCTTTGAAAACAATAGTACTTCATCATAATCATATCCCATAACTTGTTCAACCATTCCACAATTGATGGGCATCCCCTCAATGTCCGATTCTTAGCCATTACAAAAAAGAGCTGTTATAAATAGTTTTGCATATATAGGTCCTTTTATTTTTTCTTGAATATCTTTGGGATACAAGACCAGTGGTAGTGTTGTGGGATCAAAGGATATGTACATTTTGATAGCCCTTTGGGTATAGTTCCAAATTGTTTTCCAGTATGGTTGCACCAGTTCACTACTTCACCAACGTGTACTAGTGTATCTATTTTTCCACCTCCCCTCTAGCATTTATTATTTTCCTTTTCTGTCATGTTTGCCAATGTGATAGGTGTGAAGTGGCACTTCAAAGTTGTTTTAATTTGCATTAATCTAATTATTAGTGATTTAGAGCATTTTTTCATATGACTATTGATAGCTTTAATTTCTTCTGAAAACTGCCTGTTCATATCCTTTGACTATTTATCAATTGGGAAATGGCTCATTTTTTTTATAAATTTTACTCAGTTCCTTATATATTTGAGAAATGAGGCCTTTATCAGAGAAATTACTATAAATCCCTCCTCACCCCACCCCCATTTTTTTGCTTTCCTTCTAATTTTGACTGCATTGGTTTTGTTTGTGTAAAACCTTTTTAATTTCATGTAATCAAAATGATCAATTTTACCTCCTGTGTTCTTCTCTATCTCTTGTTTGGTCATAAACTCTTCCCTTACTCTTATATATGACAAGTAAATTTTTCCATGCTGCCTTGATTTGCTCTTGATATCACCCTTTATATCTAAGTCATATACCTATGTTGACCTTATTTTGTTATATGGTGTGAGATGGTGGTCTGTGCCTAGTTTCTGCTGGACTTCTTTCCAGTTTTTCCAGTAGTTTTTGTCAGATAGTGAGTTCTTGCCCCAAAGTTTGGATTTTGGGGTTTATCAAATACTAGATTACTATGGCCATTTACTACAGTGTATTATGTACTATTATGTACCTAATCTATTCCATTGATCTACTATTCTGTCTTGGCTGGTACCAGATTGTTTTGATGATTCATACCTTGTAATATAGCTTGAAATCTGGAATTAGCAGGCTGTCTTCTTTCATATATTTTTTTCATTGATTCCCTTTATATTCTTCAGGGAAAGCATTAAAAGGGAAGATGGAGATGATATAAAAATAAAAGATAATAAAAAATCAATTTTTAAAAAAGTACCATCTATAAGTTGCAGAACAAGTGCCATAAGAGGGTTGTGCTGTTAGATGGAATTCCTACATGGGAGCTCCCTATCCTGACAAAATTACATGTATGACAAAAAAAGAAACAAAAATACTAGAGAAAGGATACAATATTCATCCAAGAAAGGAAATCCTCTTCTGAAAAACTTCTAAATATTTTTGTGAGTAATTAATTGTGGGCATTTAGTAATTTAATTAAATCTCCTAAAAATACCTAGAATAATATCCAAGAGTACTTAATTCCTAAGATGAACACTTGACCAAAAAAGAATTCATCTCTGAGTCCCAGGATCACAAATCACATATATATCATATCATATTTGAGTATTTTCTTGTACATATTACTGGGCTGAACACTTTAAAAAACAAAACACAAAAAGACAAAACTTTGCTTTTTCATCTGATACAAGCTCACTGGATATTTGAGTCTTCTGCCTAGCTGTTTGCTAACTCAGGCCTTCTTCCCTTATATCTTCATCTTGGGCGCCTCCAAGAATGATGCTAATTTCTGTCATTTTAGCAAGGAGAAGGTAGTCAGGGTCCACCATAAGAGCTCTTAAGAGTGAAGTACCTTTAAGCTCTTCAGAGTGAAAATAGTATGGTAGTTAGTAAACAAGTATATGAAATCCTTTATGAGCTGGTTTCATCTACTGATAGCATCATTCATTGTGCAAATTTGTTCTAACCTGCCAGGAACAGTGATATTTTATGAAAAAGAATTGTTCTTTTAAGGAGTGGCATTTTAGGAAGGGTTAGAACATTTCCGGGCTATTAGGGTGGCTACTTGATTTTTCCTCAAGCTTATTTTTCTAACCAGTGGGTGCTAAAATGAAACTTCCCCAGCAGGATTATAATAATTTTCTGACATCAATATTGGGAAAATGAGAAAGACATCAAAAAGAAAATAGAAAATGTTTCTTCACAATCAAATATGTAGTTATCAAGTGACAAGAACCCAAATGAGATTGTGAAATATACTCATCACAGACATG
Source organism: Vombatus ursinus (assembly GCF_900497805.2). Lineage (NCBI taxonomy): Eukaryota > Metazoa > Chordata > Mammalia > Diprotodontia > Vombatidae > Vombatus > Vombatus ursinus. The sequence continues at coordinate 72,665,823 of NW_020954610.1, read as the reverse complement.
TGAAGGGTGCAATTGACTTTCTTTCTAAAAAATATTTTAATGTGTTTTATCCTATAATTTTATTGATGTATTTTGTTTTCATATCTCTTTATTTCTAAATATATCTTTCCCTCTCCTTTACCCAGAGATTCAACCTTCAAACAAGGAACTTTTAAAATGAAAAACCACAGTTCACTAAAACTAACCAACATATCAACTGCATCTCAGAGTATATGCAATGTTTCACATTCATAGGTCCCCACATCTGCAAAGAAAAGAAGTAATTAAATTTTCTCATCTCTTCCTCAGAGACAATCCTGGGCATCATACAGTTTTCAGTTTCTTTTTTATTTTAATTTATACTGTTATAGTAATTATATGTGTATATTGTCTTCCTGGTTATGCTCACTTTACTTTTTTGTCTTCCTATGGTTCTTTGTAGTGTTTATGGTCATTGTTTCTTTCAATACAGTAATCTTTCATTACATTAATGTACCTCTGTTTTTTTAAGTATTCCTTAATTGAAGGGCTTCTACTTTGTGTCCAGTTCTTTGCTAGTGTAAAAAGAGTATATATGTGTATATATACAAAAACTTATACAGTGTATGTATCTATATGTATATATATACACACAAAAGTATATATACATATATACTTGCAATATATGTGCTTGATACATATGTATATATACACATATGTAATCTTTTAATCTTTCTATCTTGGTATATATATCTAGCATTAAGCTCTCTGGGTCAAAAATTACATACATTTCAATCATTTTCTTAGCATAAATCTGACTTGCTTTCCATAATGGTTGGACAAATTCACAACTCTAGCAATAAGCCATTATTGTACTTGTCTTTCCCTCCAATATTGACTATTCTTGTATAATTGAATTTCAGAAAAGACAATTAAAGACTTCAAATTCTTCAAGTTTAGTCATTCTAAGACAGTAGTCCCAAACTTTTTCAAGTATAAGGATTCTCTCCCACAGAACACATACTTGTGTTATTAATATATATCAACTGATGGAGAAAATACATAATAACAAATGGCTATTATGAATTTAGTAATGCTTTAAAGGGTATTTGTGTTTTTATCAATTATAATAGCAACTACTTAACTATTTAAATGGATCTGTCATCTAATAGATGTGTATGTACCCTCCTCTGATATAGATTGCAACCCATCCATTTCTGCCAATCTTGTGAGACTTTTGTACACATCTTTCTTATAAGTCCTCCATAAGTAGTATACTCAATGTGCTTGGGTACTTCGTTGGTTACTCCTGATGTTGATACCAGTAGAATATAAATACTACCCATCATTTTTCCCTTGTTCCCACCCTATATGAAATATTTTGGTTTTTTTTTTAAATCAGCATCTGGCAGACTTCAGAAAAACCTGGAAAGACTTATATGAATTAATGCTGAGTGAAGTGAGCAGAATCAAGAGAACATTGTACACAGTAACAACCACACTGTGTGATAACTGACTTTGATAGATTTAGCTCTTCTCAGCAACGCAAGGATCTAAGACAACTCCAAAAGACTCATGATGGAAAAAGCTATCCACATCCAGAGAAAGAACTATGGAATCTGAATGCAAACGGAAGCATACTATTTGCTCTCCTTTCTTTCATTGTTTTGTTTTGATTCTTCTTTCTCGTGATTCTTCCCATTGCTTCTAATTCTTCTTTACATCATGACTAATGTGAAAATATGCTTAATATGAACGTATAAGTAGAGCCTATATCAGATTGCACACCATCTTGGGGAGGGGGAGAAAATTTGAAACTCAAAATCTTATGGCAGTGAATGTTAAAAACTAAAAATTAATAAATAAATTGTTCAATAAAAAAGGGGAAAAAATCAGCATCATTGCCTCACAGGACAAGAATCTATGGAGGGCAAAATGATTTTAAGAAAATGACATTCAAAGACCATCTAATAGTGAGACTTCCTTAACCAAAGCATGGGAAAGGTACTTAGTAAGGACACAGCCTTGATTCCACTGAGCCTAGATTCCCTTCATCTATGTTGTCCTGGTATTCTGGTTAAGCCTGAGGGAAAGTCCCTCTTATTTTCTTGTGGGCTGGCTTTGGACTCAGAACATCAGGAAACTACATCAATGGTGTAAGCCTGAGTCAATTAAATCTCAGAGAAGTTCTCCCAAGGAAAAACTAAACTAACTTACATGGCAAATGTTGCTTCTACCATGCAATCTATAAACTTTTTCATGTGAGAAAAATATATGCATGTTTCAAGAACATCTTTGATGAAGGCATTAGAGAAAAACATGCATATTTTCATCAGAGATATTACACAGTAGACCACATCTTTACCGTCACTTGTGACTGAAAATCCCACTGTGCATATTGTTTGATGACTATAGTCAAGGATTTGATTTGTTAGAGGAAAATGCTGCTTTAAAGGCTCTCTTCCAGCATGATATCTCTCATGCATGAGATAAAATTATACCAAATTCCTTGAAAGATATAACAGACATAGCATTCTTTAATAAATCTCTTATTATAGATATCAAGTGCAGTATAAAGCAGGGGAGCATATGCTCATCAAAGGTATTTATCATGGTCATTGAAGAAATTCAGCAAAGAACTGAAATGGAAGCAGGACTTGGTATGGATGGTGAAGTCTTCCAGATGATCCTGTTTGTAAGATGACATTGAGCTGATTGCTTTAAACCATAGGTCATTCCAGATCCTCTTAAAGGTCATCAATAGCCATTCCAAATAGTTTGGCCTAACTATCCACACAGAAGAAAAACAAAGTGGATGAAGAATATTCATTGTCCAGACTATGATATTCCTTTTTTGGCCAACTTAAAGAGCTTAGCTAAATGGATAGGATTGGATAACATAGATAAATAGATAGATAGATAGATAGATAGATAGATAGATAGACAGACAGACAGATAGAGATCAGATATCAGTGTATCATTGCTTGGCATACAAGAAGTACATAATGATTGACTATTTTTTTTTACTTATCTATCTAGACTGATGACTCTTTAAGTTGTTCATAGAATTGCGATTCATAACATATCTATATATCTTTTTTTCTAGTTTTTTTTGTTAGACAATCAGGGTTAAGTGACTTGCCTAAGGTCACACAGCTAGTAAGTGTCAAGTGTCTGAGACCAGATTTGAACTCAGGTCCTCCTGACTCCAAGGCCAGAGCTCTATCCACTACACCACCTAGCTGACTCCTGGTATATCTTTATATTCATCTTTCTATCTGTTTATCTATATCTTGGATAGACACTGGGGTTGAGTAATTAGTGGGTCCTATAATTCAACAGAAAGAACAGGACAGGCTAGATTTCCTTTGAGAAACTACAAAGTTATCTTAACGACTTCAAACTTTCCCCAGAAACAAACAATATTATTCTTCCAGTGATGTTCTGTGGCTGAGTCATGGAACACAACAGTTTTCAAAGACTTGAAGTTAAGGTCACCCAAAGGGCAGGTATGGTAGGCATGAGTAGATTACAACACATTCTAAATAAGCAGTTAAGAAAGACATGGTGATCTATATACCATGCTGTCTGCAGTTCAATTCTCCTTCCTCTCTCAGAATTTGGACTCCCTGCCTTTAGACTCTGAATGCTGAACTTAGATAGCCTTGGTCTCAGGCCCAGTATTCTCCTTTCCAGCATTCTCCATGCCGTGCCACGTACCATTTCCTTCTTAATTCTAGTCATTTGTATTGTATTCCTCTGTTGTATTGTAAGTTTGAAGGCAAGGACTATCTTGATTGCTTGTATTTTTATTCCTAGAGCTTAGAAAAGTGCCTACCATATGAAATTAATAAATGTTTTCCATTCTTTTATTGATTTAAAAGATATCATCAAATAAACTTATGAATGAAAAATATCCTGGACACATAATAAGAGTAAAGGATGATGATAGACATCTCATGAGCTTCATTTATATCCTTGAGATATCAAGCCAGCTCAAAAAATCTCACTGTACATTAGGTGGGCCCCCTGAGGAAAACAGAGAACATGGGTAATGAGAACATGGGATATACAAGCATGCATAGGTTGAGATCTGACTTGTTGGAAGAAGTGTCAACATTAAGGAGATTACAGACTAATTCAATTCAATGAGCATTTATTGAGCACCTGGCACTGGAGATATAAAAACAAAAAAATAAAATAGTTCCTTCCCTCAAGAAGCTTACATTCTATTAGGAGAAACAATAGACACATAGATAAGCAAATACAAATATATGCTATATATGCACATATACATATACAATTTATTTGCTGAAAGGAGTAGGAAAAGAAAATTTTACATTAGATGTCAAAAAGCAAGTTGAGAAGAAACAAAAAGAGTTCTGAGAAAACCTGAGATAAGCAACACCTCCACTTAAACTATCTTTTTGAAAAAAGATACATAAAGTTCTTAGAGGAATGGAATGGAAACATGACCCTCAGAGGCAAAAGTATTAACTTAATGTAAAAAAAAAAGGCGGTAGTGCATTGTTTCACAGCAACTAATATACGTATGACTTTTTTCTTAAGACTCCAAAGTCTATTGATGAGGAACTCTGCTCTCTTCTTTTTAATCAGATTAGCTAAGGGTTTATCAATTTTATTTTAGTCCTTTCAAAGAGCCAGCTTTTAGTTTTATCATTTCTATGTTTTTTTTTATTTCAAATATTTCCCTCTAATTTTCAATATATTCACTTTCATGCTTATTTTTGATTCATTTATTTGTTAACTTTCTAATGATTTAAATGCACATTTAGTTCATTAATCCTCTCTTTTTCTATTTTGTTAATGTATATTTGTGAAGATATGACTTTTTCTCCCTGAGGACTGTATAAGCTGTATCCCAGAAATTTTGATATGTTGTTTCATCATTATCATTTTCTTTTACAGTTATTATTTCTATGATATGTTCTTTAACCCATTCATATTTCAGGATTTCATTGGTAAGCCTCCATTTGGGTCTGTATTTTTGTCTGTGGTCCTTGAACCAATTTTAATTTTTATTGCATTATGGTCTGTAAAGGACGTATTAACAACATCTACCTTTAAGATTTTATTTGCAATATCCCAGTGCTCTAGTACATGGTTAATTTTTGTAAAAGTTGTGCTAAGAAATATGTATATTCTTTTACTGTACCATTTAGAAGATGCTATAAGTTTTTTAGTTTCTCCAGCAATTTGTTTAGTTTCATATTTTCCTTTCTGTTTATCTTTCTGTTGGACTTATTCAAAACTGAGAGGAATATTGAAAGCTCCTGTCGCTATTGGATTACTGTCAATGTCTTCTTGTAGCTCAGATGATGTTTCCTTTGTGGATTTGGATGCTAGGGCATTTAGAACATACAAGCTATTACTGATATTAGTTTGTTGTCTATGGTTCCTTTCAACATAATATTTTCTTTGTTTTTCCTTTTTTTTGAAATGTTTGTTTGCTTTGTCAGTTAACATGATTATTTGTTGGCTTTCTTAGCCATTTATGGGTTTCCTTATTCATGTGCTTTACTCTTAGGTTAAATGTAAGTTTTTGTTCACCCTCCTCCTCTCCCCCATACTATGTGCATTGGTGGGAAGATGGGACCCTGGATTTATGAGTGGATTGTTGTATTCTTATTTTTGCCTTCTAATGAATAATTATGTTATGATTATTCTTGCTTTTGCTTTCTTGTTTAGCAAGTGTTCTATGCTTAAGAGCTAATGGTGGGAGTCAAAACGGTGGCGTAGAAGGAAGAAGTCATAGCTTAGCTCCTCCATCCAACCTCTTCCACAAAGATCTAGAAAATGCACCAGACTGAATTCTGATGGGCAAGTCCAAGAAGAGATTCAAGTGAGCCATTTTTTCCAGCTTAGGCTGGCTTAGGGAAACAGACAGATCTGTGGAAACTGGGGACAGGGTCTGGCCTGGAGCTGTGCCATTGCTCTGAGTGCCCTTCCTGTTCTTTGTCACCACCTTGCAGTAGGAGACTCACTGTGAACTGTAAAGACTCAGTATTACTCATCACATGGGCCAGGTCATTAAAATCAGAGACTTGGTTCTTCCAAAATGGAGAATTAAAGGCTCTAATTTTGGGTGTTTGCCTCTACATTTCTGTCTCTCTCTCTCTCTCTTTTTTCATGACTCATTCAGATTGAGGAGGCTGTAATTTTTTTTCCTCTTTCTTTTCCTTTTACTCCTGGCTAGGCCAGGAGAATTGTCCCAGAAAAGCCCAAAAGCTTTTAAATGGCCCAAAGCCCTCTAGAAAATTCTTAGGACCTTGTCACCAGTGGTATGTGATAGGACTAATATCTACTAAGGTTCCTCTTTTACTCTTCCCACTCAACCCTACAACATAGGTTAGTCCTGAAAGGAAATAAAGACAGAACTTAATTGTCCCAGGAGTAAGTAAGGCTTAACCTGTGCCCTCCTTGATGCAGCTTCCTTAAGTACTCTGGTTGTGTTGATGTAGCTTCCTAGTCATCCAGGGACATAAAAGTTACTTCCTACATGGGAAAGCAAGTGGGAAAAAAATCTTTGGAGCAAGTTTCTCTGATAAAAGTTTTCTTTTATGCAAGATATAGAAGGAATTGATTCAAATTTGTAAAACTAAGAGCCATTCCTCAAACGATAAATGGACAAGAGACATGAAAGACAATTTTTAAGGGCAAAAAAAATCTATATATCAATAGCCATATTTTAAAAATGCCTTACATCACCAACACCTAGAAGAATGCAAGTTAAAACAGATCTGAGGTACCACCTCATATGTACCCAATAGATTAGCAAAGTTGATCAAAGAAAGTAAAATGAAAAATTGCTGAAGAGCTGTGAGGAAATAGGTACATTAATGCATTGTAAATAGAGTTGTGAACTGGTCCAGATATCCTAGAAGAAAAACTGGAGCTATGTCCAAAATGTTATGAAACTGAATACCCTTCGACCCATTGATACCACTACTAGAAGTGTACTGCAAAGAGATCAATGAAAGAAGAAAAGAACCCATATGTAAAAAAATATGGCAGCTTTTTTTTTGTGGTAGCAAAGAATTGGAAATTGTGGGGGAATCCTATCAATTGAGGAACTGTTTAACAAGTTATGTTATATGTATGTGATGGAACGTTATTGTGCTGTGAAAAATGATGAAGGGGATGGTTTCAGAGAAGCCTAGGAAAATTTGTATGAAGTGATGCAAAGTGAGCAGATCCAGAAGAACAGTTTACATAATAACTACATCGTAAAAGCAAACAACTTTGAAAAGACTTCGGAATTCTGATAACTCTGATTAATACAAGGACCAACCATAATTCCAGGGAATAGATAATGAAACAGGCTACTCAGCTTCTGAGAGAAAAATATAAACTCAGACTGAAGATTGAGGCATATTTTAACATGGTTAATGAAGGGAATTTGTTTTGCTTAACTATATATGTTTGTAACAGGTTTTGTTTTCTTTGTTTTCTGAATGGGGTTGGGGGGTGGGAGAAAACGGGCAGGTGGGAGGGAGAGAATTTGGAACTGAAAATAAAATAACATTTTATTAATTTTAAAAATAAAAATAAATAAAGGAGTTAGTGGTATAATTGTGGTTTATTTGTATAAATTAAGAGGGTAGCTAGGTGGTATAGTGGATAGAGCACTGAGCCTGGTGTCAGGAAGACCTGAGTTCAGTTCTAGCCTAATACACTTCCTAGTTATGTGATCTTAGGCAAGTCGCTTAAACTCTGTTTGCCTCAGGTTCCTCATCTGTAAAATGGGGGTAGTAATAGCATCTACCTTCCAGTTAAATAAGTGTTAAATGAGATAATATTTATAAAGCACTTAGCATAGTGCCTGGTACATAGTAGGCATTGTATAAATGTCAGTGATAATAATGATGATGATGATGACAATGATGACCATGATGATGATGATAATAATAATGATAATGATTATGATGAGAAGCACGCTGGTCAGGGCTCAGAACTTGAGAGTAAATGGGTATTTGTCTTCCACATCAGGCTTATTACCATATGACTGCCCATTTGGGGGATGACCCCAACCTGCCAGCATAGATGCAGGTGGAGTGAGCAAGCCAGCTCCATCCCAGGAAGAGAGAGCCTGGAGAAAACTCGAGGTACAGGTGCAATGGTCAGCACTAGTCAGTTTGCCACACTCATACACTACATATATAAATTGAACACAAAGTAATTGTAGGAAGGGCTGAGCACTAAGTATTAGATCAATCAAGAAAAGCCTTCTGTAGGACCTGGCACTTGAGTTGAATCTTGAAGGAACCTGGGGATATCAAGGGGTATTTGTTGTTGTTGTTGTTGTTGTTGTTGTTGTTTAATGCATCAGTAAAATGTTTTAGAAATTATGGAATCCTAGGTCTGGCTAACAGTTCTGAGGTCCATCCCAATCAATCAATTTATTTGGCAACTATTTATAAAACATCTACTATGTGGCCAACACAGACCTAGGTGTGTCTTATCTTTGGGCAGTTATGCATTTTTGCCAGCCAACCAGAGCAGAGCAGAGTTTTCCTTCAAAAGGAAGTAGATGCTAGCTTAAATTATATTATAAGCAAATGAGTATATGGTTTAAGTTTTAAGAGAACATCAATGAAATTCAGTTCGACTGAAATTAACAAACATTTATGAAACAACTAATATGTGCAAAGCAGTGAAGTTTACATGGGACTCTCAGCAATTTTAATTTCTTATTTTCAGTCTAACATTAGAAATATACTTTTGCTTAGAACAATGTTTCTCGACACAGACTCCTGAGGGTTCCCAGGATCCTTTCAGGGACTTAGTCAAAATTATTTTCATAATAATTCCAAGATGTTATTTGCCCATTAAAATACTCTTCCATTTTCTAACTACATACCTGTGTGAGGCCAGATTTTCTTCATAAACTTCAACCAGAATAACACATTGTAAAAGATAGGATGCATAAGCAGATATAAGACAAAGTGAAAAATTAGGCTTAATTTTTATTATGCTAAGATAAGTAGGTATAACTCACATAAATATTGAGCACTTACTATATGCAGCTCACAGTAACAGTATATTGTCCATTTTCCATCTGCTTAAAATATTTCTGGCAAAAGAAAACAAAGTGTGTATGAATGTTTGTATCTGTGTCTTAAGCAGTATGTGAAAGCATGCCCTAGGTTTCCTTGCATTGTATTGTAATACTGGTTTTCTTAGGTAATAGGAAAAAAAAGTCCAAATGTATGCACACAGATCTGGTCATAAATTCTCCTTATAAGAAAAGCTGCCTCTTAAAAAAACTAATATTTGATCTTTAAAAGAAAATGAAGCGTATGGAAAATGTAACTTCTCAGGAAAATCTACTAAGCCTACATGGGCTTAAAGTAAAGCCCATTGAACCCAGTTCAAAGAATTGTGTGGTACGATGGAACAAGCTCCTGAATTGGAGTCAAAGGATCTAGTTTCAAATCGTGAATTTGTCCATTATAACCTGGGTGACCTTAGGCAAGTCACCTAATCTTTCTGGGTCTCGATTTCTCCTTCTGTAAAATGACAGGGTGAAATTAGGTGACTTTTTTGGCCCCTTCCTACTCTAAATGTATGATTCTTGATTGTAAGAGCAAATACTGTTAATTAAGCAAAAATCAGAAGTTAAAATCAATTATTCTACAAACACTTAATTTCTTCCTATATGCCAATCAATAAATCAATGAACATTTATTAAGCATCTACTAGGTTCCAGGCACTGTGCTAAGTTCTGGGGATACAAAGAAAAGCAAAAATAGTCCCTTCCTTCAAAGAGTTTATATTCTAAGGGAGGACACAACATCTAAATATATAGTTAAGTAAACACAGAGTAGGTAGAAGATAATCCCTGAGGAGAATACTGTACCTAAATGAATCCATACAGGTGATGCTCTATAAAACTAATTGTACTTTATAGATATAGACAAAATAATAATATTTTAAATCATTTTAGGGATCAAATGGAATTAATTAGATTTAGCAACAGAAAGTTTTCCCTTTCATAGTTCAGGAAAATGCAACCCTAGTTTTGATAATGGACAGTGCCTTCACACTATAACTTCTCATTATAGGCCTTGGAAAACTAGAGGCAAAGAAAGCTTCAGCCAATGTAACCTTATATATATTTATGAAAGTCATCTCACTATAATAGATAGAATTTTCACTAAATCAAAAAGTTGAAGTCCAGTCTTGGTATTTGGAGAGCTCACTATTCCATGGTGGAGAGAAAGATGAATATTTTAAAACATTAAACATTTTGAAGCATGTACTATCTTAAAAAAATTAATCTATACTGCAGCTAAAAAAAAACAAATTTGCCATTACAAAAAATAGAATGAATCCTCATACATTCTCTTTTCTTATGTTTTCAGGTGAAATTCATTTTTATCCCTTCCTCTTTTCAAGTTTTCAAAATAAAATTACAATTTTTTTCGGTTCTTTTTTGCCCAAGGACTTGTAAAATTATTAAAAATGCAATCTTCTCTGACTGTAGTTATAGCTTTAAACATAGCTATCCTTGTATTAGTTAATGCTGATTAGAAATTTGTGGTGTCTATCAATTACCCCTCTAGAAATTTTCAAACAAATGATTTTCATATTATGCAACAGTGATTTGATCACTGATTCTGTCTTGAGTTTCAAGTTCTATCATTTTTACATTTTGATTAAATAATTTCACTATCTTGAATAAATAATCCATGAGCAAATAGGGGTTTAATTTCTCAAGATTCTAATCATTTATTTCGATGAAAATGGGGCAAAACTCTTCAGAAACGTGGAAAACTGAAGAGTTCAGTCATTTCTGGAAATCATACAGTATTAGAAGAACAAAAGAAAATTAAGTGCCAAGAATATTCATTTGACAGAAATTCTTTGGGCAATTCCCTGTAGGCACATACATTTTTCTTATAATATCACTTTGTTTAAAGTCTATTTTCATACATAAATATGGAAATGACATTCTGGTTGATGTGAAAATATGGATATCGAAAAACTGTTTGTCATGAAAGTTATGTTCCCAATGAACACAAGTCCCCAAAACTCAATATTGCCTTGAGAAATGTATTTTGAAAAGTAATGATGATGCAGAATGAAGAAAACAGGATCAAATAAATGATGTACACAGTAATTACAAATGAAGACAAGAGTTCGGGTCAAATTTGTTGTTCTTGTTTAGTTGATTAGTCAGTCCAACTCTTTGTGACCCCATTTGGGGTTTTCTTGGCAAACATACTGGAGTGAATTACTGTTTCCTTCTCCAGCTCATTTTACAGATGAAGAAACTGAAGGAAATAGGGTTAAATGACTTGTCCAGGGTCACACAACTAGTGTCTGAGGCTAGACTTGAACTTAGATCTTCCTGATCCAGCACTCTGTCCACTGTGCTACCTAGGTGCCCTCAGGTCAGATACAATGGTTAATGTTGGTTCCAGATGACAGGTTAAAATGCATTTCCTTTCTGTAAACAAAAATTATAAACTATAATAACATAGTCAAAAGCACTGTATTAATGACAGTTCTTTTTAAGTTTTTTTTTAAAGGGGGGATTGATCATGGGAGTGTCCTGGTCAGCTTCATGAATTTAAAGGATGGTATACCTTTGACTAGAATTTTGAATGTATATTCCCATTAAAGATATAAACATGTCTCTCAGCAGCTTCTGGAGCCCATTGATTGAGGCTATCCCCAAGATGGATTGGTTGGTTCTCACCATTGTGGCATACATTTTCAGGAAAAGCCACCTCTTCTTACCATCCCACAGAGGGTAGTCTACACATACCCTTTTTTCCTCTCCTCTTTTGCCTTTCCTATGTAGAGAGCCTGAGAGTGCAGAAGACCTAAGAGTGTATCTCCTGTGGCAGTAGTTTCCCCCTCCTACAGCCATTGTTGATGGCCTTGTACTCTGTGACCTGAGAAGAAAGCTCCTGAATAATGTCAAATTTTTGGCCCCAGACTTAAGAGTCAGATCAGTAAGTCAATAAGCATTTATTGGGCACTTACTATGTGTCAGGCACTGTATTAAGAACTAGGAATATAAATGTAAGTAGAAAGAAAGTCCTTGCCCTCAAGAAGTTTACATTGGAGGGGGCTGGGGATGGATAACACATAAAGGAAAGCTGAAAAGGTGGTGGTAAGGAAAGATACCTGTGGTGGTGGTGATGGGAGGAGGGTGGAACAGAGATGATGAAAAGAGAAATCTAGAGTGTCACCAGTGGGTCCCAGAGGGAAATGAAGGAATAAATATGACTGACCTGGACACTAACCATAAAATGGTGGCTCCAGGAGGAAGTGACCAATCAGAGGAAGGGGGTGGTGGAGGCAGAGTGATCTTCCAAGGTGAGAAGGCTACAGGGAAAGAATAGTCTAATGATCCAAGACAATCCCAAAGGACTAATGATGAAGCATACTATTCGCCTCCAGAAAAAGAACTGATATTGTTTGAATACAGACTGAAGTATGCTATTTTTCATTTTCTTTCTTTCATTCTTTTTCTTTTATTCAAGTCTTCTTGTACAAAATGACTAATATGGAAATGTTTTACATGACTGCATGTATATAACCTATATCTGATTGCTTGCCATTTCAGGGAAAGGGGAGGGGAGAGAGAGAGATCGCGAGACAGATAAAATTTGGAACTTAAAACTTTTTTTAAAATGTTAAAATTGTTTTAACATGTAATTGGGGAAAAATAAAATATTTTTAAAGAAAGAATAGTCTTCTAGAATGAGGAGATTGCTGGAGTCTCCAGAATATTCTAGAATGAGAAGGCTGCTGTGTCATAGTAGGGAAAGAAGGCCCCAGAGTCTGGAGTAGGTCCTGAAAAGAGTCAGTGGTATAACCTGTCAATCACAAGGTAGTCCAGATGAAAGGAAGTAGGGGACTAAGAGTTCCCAAGCATTACCTTTCTGCAGTCCCAATTTTGAGAATTCCAGAGTTTGGCCTTTTAGCCAGAGAAGGGGAATTTCCTAGGCAGCACCATCCAGGTCTTCTAGCAGGAAAAGGAGAATTTCTTGAAGATAGCCTTGAGGATTACGTGTGACATCAACTTTGAGAATTTAGGGATCTTGACTTGTATTGAGAGATGGGAAATTTCTTAGGGAATATTCTTCTTGAATTGAGAAAAAGATAACATAAATGGCTCTGAGTGTTAAAAGGAGCAGCAAAAAGGGACTATAAAAAGGTACAATAAGGGAGACAAAGAGATCTGAACCTTGCCCTCTGCTATTAGTATGAGTTATTCAGATGGTGTAGGTCCTACAGGAAGATGTGTGCCTATATAGCAACCTCAACTGTATTTCCTCTTGAGGAAGTCCAACTCCTCAGGGTTTTGGATATTTTATCAGTCTCTGAGATGAAAGTGAGAGACTCACTGGAATAGTAGAGATCTTGTTATTCAGTTGTTTCAGCTGTATCTGTCTTTGTGACCTCATTAGGGATCTATGCTGTTAATAATCCAAAGTGTGGTCTTCTTATTTATGGAAGGATTCCAAACTACATTGTGGAGCTAGTTGTGGGTATGAAGAATTTTAGGATATTGGGGAAAGCAGAACATCAGAACAGGGAGAGAACTGGATCAGTTGTTTATATTGCATATTTTCTGCATTTGATTATGTGTTCCTGTTAGATATTTGTGTTCACATTTTCTGTGGGTTTGAATAAAGGCTGCCCTGTGTTCAGTATTTGCTTTGTTCCCTGAGAACAAACCTAAGGGTGCTGTTACCCACAGTCCTATGTGCAGTATTTGCTCTGTTCCCTGAGTGCTTGTATGGGAGTTTGGAATTATGAACATCTGTGGAGACTGAGATATGAACAATATTAAGAGATTTTTTCAGAGTAAATTTTGAATGGGGGCCTAACAAACCAAAGAGATTTGGGGAAGTTAGCTCTCAAGATTGAATATGTCTTTATGGTCTATGGACTGTCAGGTATTATTTATTGGGAAATTTACAAATATTTATAGAGGTAGTTATGTGGCACAGTAGATAGAGCACTGGGTTTTTGAAGTCAGGAAGACCTGAGTTCAGGCATTTATTAGCTGTGTGACCCTGAGCAAGTCACTTAACCTTTGTTTGCCTTATTTTCCTTAACTGCAAAATTAGAAAAATAATAGCATCTATCGCAAAGAGTTGTTGTTAGAATCAAATGAAATAATATTTGTAAGATACTTAGCACGGTGCCTGGCACACAGTGAGTACTATAGTAATGTTTATTCTTTTCAATTTCCTTTCCCCATTGGCAACTGATTGTTGTAAAAAATGCATCAATTAACAAAAAAAAAACCACATAATAAGTGTATATTCACACAAGCTGGAAAGTCTTCTAAGACACATGGAGAGATATTTGGGTAGCTTAGACTACAGGTGGGAATATTCTCAAATCAGTATTCAACATTTAGTTCTGCCTTTGGTGTGATGTAGCTTATTGAATTTGGCACTCTGTAACATTCATGCAACCTGCTGTACAATGACAAAAGACTTCATTTCCTCTGAGTACAAATACAAGAAAAGGTGTTGAGCTTGTAGGAAGTTTAAAATTGCTGGAGGAGGATTCAAGATAGAACAATAATATGTCCCCTTTAAAGGTTTTATTCCACAAGTATTTTGGAGATTGGAAATTGTTCTCATTTTTAGGTGAAAGGTTCAATATGAGAAATAACCCTTTCTCTCCTTTTAGGATGTTTCATATGAACCCAGTTTGATAAATACGTATAGTGCCCAAATCACTAAGGACGTTTGGTATTTCTCCTCCCATTTTTTTGGTACACATTTTGTTTTGACACAACATACACTTCTAACAGACATCCAAACAAACCTCTTCCCATAATACTTCATTCCAAAACAATATAGTAAAACTTCCTAAACAAAGTGATTGTGACTGATTATATGTGGGGTTCCCCTCCCCACTTTTCTTTTTTTGTTTTTTTTTAGTGAAGCAATTGGGGTTAAATGACTTGCCCAAGGTCACACAGCTAGTACGTGTCAAGTGTTTGGTCTGAGGCAATATTTGAACACAGGTCCTCCTGACTTCAGGTCAGTGCTCTATCCACTGCGCCACCTAGCTGCCTCACCCCCCACTTTTCAAGTTACTGTCCATTATCAGAAGGGAAGGATATGTATTAACTTTTTTCAAATCTATTTATTTATTTTTTATATGCACTTATAATCTGTCCCTCTCGCTATTGAAAATGAAAGCTAAAATCTTTACCATAAACACACATAGTCCTACAAAAAAAATTTCCACATTGGCTTGCTGAAAAATGTATCTGTCTGCATTTTAAGTTTATTGTTTCTCTGACAGGAAGTGAGTGGCTTGTTTCATCTTCAGTCTTATGGACTCATAATTTATCATTGCGTTAATCGGCATTCTAAAGTTTTTCAAAGTTGATTTTTCTCTATAACGTTGTCATTCTAAAACTTGTTTTTCTGGGTCTGCTAATTTTGTTCTGCATCAGTTTATAGAATTTCCCAGTATCCTCCAAAACTATCCATTTTATTTTTTCTTGTGGCACAGTAATGTTCTACTATATTTATATACCATAATTTATTTAGTCATTCCCTGAAAGAATACCTCCTTAGTTTCCTTTTTATTTTCTGCTGTTATGGAAAGAGCTACTATAAATGTTTTTATACCTAAAGATTCTTTTTATCTTTCTTTGATCTCTTTGTGTTATAGGCCTAGTAGTGATACAGGTAGGACAAAGTATATGTATAGCTTTGTAACATTTTGAGCATACCTCCAACTTGTTTTCTAGAAGGGTTAATTCAGAGAAGCACCAACAATACGCCAATGTGCCTTTATCATGCAACCACTTCAACATTTATTATTTTCTTCTTATGTCATCTTTGCCAATCTGATAAGTATAAGGTAGAATCTCAAAGTTACTTTACTATGTATTTTTCTAATTATTAGTGATTTAGATAATTTTTATATGGCTATTGATAGCTTGAATTTCTTCCTTTCAAAATGGCCTTGATCATTTATCCCTTGATCATTTAACTTCTGAAGCAGTGCTCCTAACATAAACATGAATCAATTTCTTATATATCTTGGATATAATGTGTTTATTATAGAAAATTTCTCCAAAGATTTTTTCTTCTATTTACATTTCTCATTTGGGAGCTTCCTTCTATGTCCCCAGGTGATCAAGAAGCCACATCAACACAACCATAGTCCTCAAGGAAGCTGTATCAATGAAAGAGCAGTTTGAGCTTTGCCTACCCCTGGGCCAATCAAGCCCGTCTTAGTCTTCTCATCCTTTGGGATGAGGAAAGAAAGGAAGGAACCAGTAGATACTGGTCCTATCACATACCACCCCTTTGTGGCAAGGCACTAGGCATTTTCTAGAGAACCTTCCACATTTTAAATGCTTTTAGGGCTTTTCCTGAACAATACATATGCCATAGGCAGCACTACGGAGATAAATAAAAAACAAAAAAAATTATAGCCTCAAATCCCAAGCTGCATCAAGAAGAAAAAGATGAAAGGAAAAAATGTGGAAGAGAACAAAATCCAGAAACCTTTGGGATTTTTTCCCTTCTTAGGAAGAACCAAGATCTCAATGACCTTGTCCATGTGGTGGGTGATGTCAAATCTTTACACTTCATAGTGGGTCTCCTAATGAAAAGCAGTGACAATGAGCAGAAGCAGCAACATGAACATCAGTGCCACAGCACAGATAATGACACCTTGAACATAGTCAATAACTTCATACACTAGGGTCTCCTATAGTAAAGTGTCTAAGAGGTCATAAATATTTTGCATGCAATCTGTGCTAAAACCTAAGTTGATGACTAGACTTTCTAAATACTACCACCCACTCAGTATTCCTTTAATTTACCATCAAAACCTCCCCTTCCCTGAGAGTCATATCTGGTAACGATAGGAAATCTTTTCTTCCTTCTGTCTTCTTTGGAAGGACTTCTTCCTTCCTTCTTTGCTTCTGGACTAAAGAAGAACTCTCCCATATCTCTATCCAGATACTCAGAAATATCACCAAGTAAGCAGGGGACCCCTTTTCTTCCAAATAAATATACGTTCATCATAGTTATATGATGACAATTTCATATTCTCCATGCTATTAAAAAGTAAGGCACCTACCAAGAGTAGCACACCTTGGTCCCTAAGCCCTTTATGGGAAGAAGTTGTCAGAACCATCTCAGAGAAAAGGAAACCTACAATCGAAAGGAACCCGAGTTATTTCTCTAGCATATACGGAGACCTCTGAGAGGAAAAAAAGACCTCGAGGCCAAGGTGATTCCACTTTAGGAAAGAAATAAGTAAATGTTGGAGAGGATCAGTCAGAACTATGTACAAAATAGTCTATTTTTGTCAGGTAAGACTTTGCAGATACTGGATCCCAGAAAGCACCAGGACAAAGAACATTCCCCTTCTTAGGTAGCGTTGCAGAAGCTTCTGATGGTTAGACACCCTGACCCGGGCAGTCAAATGCTTGATGATGCAGCTGTTGATTAGCATTGGGGAAACCTCTTACCTTGAGATGGAAGAGCGCCTTTCACCTGCTGGGGACAGACTAAGGGTTACTTGGGTTAAGTGAGTGCTCTGACTGGCACAAGGAGCCTCATTGGGCAGAAATAGATGCCTTATCCTTAGTTATAAGACTCACATAAGGATCATAACACACACCCAGCACACCATAACATTACCACTTCAATGTTCTTATTGGCAATGAATCTAACCCCTAACCTCTGCTGTTCTTGTAATAGCTTGTAATACCCAGTTGTTTAGCATATGATGTTGCTAACATGCCCCACAAACAACTAAAGACAGTGGGAGATATTGGCAAAATTCTTCCATTGGTCCCAACTTCAATCCAATCTAATAAACATTTATTAAGCACCAACTATGCACCAAGCGCTGTGCTAAGTGCTGGAGATACAATTAATAAAAACATAGTCCTTGTCCTCAAGGAACTCACAACCTAAAAGGGAAGACAACACTCAAAAGGAGGCAGGAAAGCATGAGGAGGGGGAAGAAGGAAGGCACTAGGGGGTACCTACCTGGGAGCATTTTATATCCATACTCACAGAGTTAAAACCAGGTAGAGCAGCAGATGCAAAGTGGAGTAAACTGAGAGTCCAGTTTCTGCCCTCCATAAAGGAAGTATTGAGAGGAGTTTGGTACTGCACCTTCCAGCCCTCTGATCAAAGGGAAGAGGCAGCTGAGGGAGGTGATAGCAATCAAAGCTTGAGTTAAAAGCATAGTGGTGAGATTAGAAGTAATGGGCTTCTCCTGGGAAAGTCAGCTTGTTCCACGGAGCTGAAATGATGCAGAGTGACTGATACAAAGAAGAGTACAAAGGGGAGAGCAGTTGACTGTCCAGAATTGTCCTTTCCATGCTTAAGACTATTGGGCCAGACCCATTGCCATTGCCCAGGAATCAATGTAGATAAAGATTTTTTTTCTGCCTCTCCCTCAAGATTCTTTCATATGCCAACCATGCAGTCTGGATCTCAGATCAATGTTCCCATTGACTTGCTGGGAGCCCCAGTCCTGTTACCAGATTAGTGGCTATTGAGTTCCAATAACAAATGTCTCTCTAGTAGCAAGTGGTGTCATTGGTAAACCAGGCAAAAACATATTGTTCAAGAGCCATGTCCTTGTAAATAGATGTCCATTGGGCTGGCTAATGGAGGAGGCAGGGTTCCAGAGGCTATTCTGGAAGCATCAAATTCTGGCATAGTTGCCACTTGTTTGTAAAATGCACCAACACTTGAGAGAGCCAGGAAAGCGTGATTTTTATTGCGTTGTTGCTGTTCAGTTGTTTCAGTCATGTCCGACTCTTTGTGACCCCATTTGGGGATTTTTTGGCTAAGATGCTGGAATGGTTTGCCATTTCCTTCTCCTGATCATTTTATAGAGGAGGCACTGAGGCAAACAGGGTTAAGTGACTTCCCAGGGTCACACAGCTAGTAAGTGCCTGAGACCAGATTTGAACTCAGGAAGAGGGGTCTTCCTGACTCCAGGTCCAGCACTCTATCTGCTGTGCCACCTAGCTGTCCCATCAGTAGCAGTTAGGGCCCAGTAATAGGCAAACTACATTGTTCTGTCTAATGCTCTGAGATTGGCTGAATGTAGTGCAATATCTGTGTTGGAGACCATACCATACCAATCACTACCGATACTAAACACACCAAATCACTTAACCTATTAGTACTTTAATTTCCTCATCTATATGATGAGGGTGTTGAACTGAATGATCTCTTTTGACTAAATTTATGGTCCTATAAGCCACAGACATATAAAGAACATAAATGACCAAATTCCTCTTTCAAGAGTGTTATCAAGATCTTTATTTAAGTAATTTTGAATTTCTTTCTATTCTCAGGACTCAGCTGCTTCTAGCTATGGAGTCTGGCTATTGTGCTGGGTGAAGCAGATTGTGAACTCACTTGGGCCAATTTACAACCTGAATACCTCCTTAACTAAATGTAGGAGAAAATTTTGATTCCATGATTGTTCATTTCTGTGTTCATGCCCATTTATACCTCCTACATGTTGGAAGGTTAGTATGTCATTATGAATTTCTCTCTTTTTAAGAAAGAGTATAATAAACATTTTGATTTAATGACCCAAACTGGCAATAGAAACATTAAAATGCAGTTTTCAATGGTGTCTTAGTAAAATCATAATTGACTGAGTCTTAAGTGAAAAGATGAGTCTACATTAGGGCCTACAGGTAGCTATAAGACATGATTACATTAAGATAAAGGAAAAATAAATTTTTCCATCCATTATACTAACAAAGTCAAGTTACCTTCTCAATACAATATATCTCTAAAAGACTAATTCAATATAAACATTGATGAGTTCAGTGGCATAACAGATTTTTCTCCATGAAATATTTGGCTTTATTTCCTAAGAGTGTGCCCCACCCCAATTCCTCAAACTATCTTTACTCTTATGTCTGTCTATCTGAGTACCTTAGGTTAGAGACCCACTCAAGAGAGAACACAAAATGGATTTTTAGGTTTCATCTATGTAAGATAAATATTTTTAAATGTTTGACCCAAAGCATCTTTTTCACTCTTCTGTATTATCTTCCTTCATAGCTAAAGTTGCTATGAAAACTAAGGCAGAATATGCACATACTTGCTGACAAGATGGCAGAAAGCTAACATTTAAAAACAAAGGCAAGGTTGATGTTTCAGGTTGAGCTTAACTCAAAACATTCCCCTGGTTGTTTGGGTTGTTGGAACAAAATGCAACACTGAGAGATCGTTCAGTGGCTAATAGAAGGAGATGTAGTTAGACATAGCAAGAAAAGGATACTCAGCAATGACAGGAATTGAGGATGCCTCAAATTGATTCAGCTGAAAGAAATTCTCTTGTTTGAGTTACTTATCATGATCTACTGGCCAATCATCAAAGAGCATTCCTAGAACTCCTCAAGACTGTTTTTCACTTGGGAGTAAAGAGTAAGAGTATGAGCTTTTAGTTCCCTAAGCCAATCAAGTCTTAAGGGTGATCTTAATACCTTCTAAGGAAATATTAGCCTAATGTGTATAGAGGGGAGGGGTTAGGATATTACTCTAATCATAGCTTTTCTGCTTGGAATTCCATCAAGTTAGAACCCAGAAGTGGCTGGGGTGTAGTAGATTTGCTCTAAGAAGATCAATATTTAAATTCTGGCCCCGACCTTTATTAACACTGTGATCTTACATAATCATTTAACATCTCTGTGCCTCAGTTTCCTCATCTGAAAAATGGAATAGTCTCTATATTCCTTACCTCATGGTACTGTTGTGAGGATCAAATAAGATAAGGTATGCAAAACATATCCTTCTAGCTTTTATTATTACTAGTTGTCACCTACCAAATTTACCGAACTAACTATGGTCATGTTGATATGACCTAGGAATTCATCTCTTTGAGAGGAAAATCTCACTAGGCTAAGTGAATAATTAGCCTGTAATCATTTACAAAACAGAAGGATGTGCATGATTAAATGAGGAGATGCTCCTAAGGGAATACCTTTGCCTTTTTCAATCTCCAGTCTAAAAATAAAATAACATATTGCATTTTTTAAAAAGATGTTTCATGTTCTTGAGTTTTTCCCTGTCTTTAAATCTAATTTTTAACCCTCTGGCATTTGAAATTGTTATTAAGTTACTTTAGGAGAGAATTACCATTTTTATTTCTAATTTTATGCCATATGTAATTCATGAAAAATTCATGGTACAATAAGAAAAGTAAAAAAAATAAAAAAAGATGTTTGTGATGCTATGGGAGATGCATCAAGGTCTTGTGGTCATAACTCAAGAACTGAAACAGAAGACCTGAGTTCAAATCCTGATTCTACCTCTTAATAATTTTGTGACCCTGGATAAGCCACTTAAACCCTTTGGATCTCACTTTTTCATCTAGAAAATGAAGGAGATGGGTTAGATGTAAGATTACTTTCAAGTCTAACATGCTATGACTCTGTTACCCTTCCTGAGTATTGGAGATATTCATCGCCATGTGAAGGGGGCTTGTAAATTTTTAACAACTGGCTTTTGGGGTAGGGTGGCATGTTGGACATGTTTTAAAATTTAATATGCATTGCTGGCATTTTCTACATTGTTTTATTAAGTCTAAAAATCAATAAAACAATACATCAAGCCCTTATTTGTAGTATTTACTGATTTCTGAGGAGTAAATGCTCACACTGAAAATTTTACAACCAGCTGTTGGGAACTAGATCAAGCAGACTCCACCACCCCCTGAGCCTATGTATGGGTCAGTGGCAATGCCCTGATATAGGGAAGTGACTGGAGCTTATAATTAAAAACATTGAGAAGTTCTGGTGCTTATACATCATGTTTGATGCTTGCTATTAGCTACTTTGTCCATGTGATCTAAGATGGGGAATAAGATGAGCTGGTAAATTCAGATACGATGGATCCTTCCAACGCTTTCCTCCTTACTCATTTCCACAGTTCTGGTGCAATCTATTCATGGTCTCTAGAACAATTTAAATCATGAAACTGGATAGACACAAAAACCTAGGAACACTCCCACATAAAGTGATAATGACGTAGAAAGACAAAGTATCATACACCTCATACTCTGAAGTCTCAAACAGTCCCCTATGTTCTCATTCCTCTCATTTGCTCCACAAAGTATTTCTCATCTCCATCTAAAAGCTAGGTTGACCTTACATACACCAGCCCCCTTCCCATTATCTGACTCTTCCTAGTACTCTTTTGGAAAAGTGGATACAATCAGTTGACACTCTTTTCAATTATTTCACAAAAGACGTTACAGTCCTAATCACCTAGGTTCTCAATCTCAGAGTCATTCTTAACTCTTCTCTCTTTAGCAGGGAATAGAGTTATCTATTCAGATCCCAACACTTGTGAATTCTACTTCTATTTCTCACATCCATCACCTTCTTTCTACTCACACAACCACCACCATAGTTCAGGCACAGATCATCTCTCATCTGGACTATTACACAGCATCCTTCCTAATTACCCTCTTTAGCTCCATTCTTTCCATTCTCCTAGTCATCCTGACATGGCTGCCAATCAGATATTCCTAAAGCCCAAGTCTCACTATGACTACTCAAGAATGGTTAACAGTCTCCTCTTGCTTCTAGGATAAAATATAAACTTCTTTGGTATTTAAAGCCCTTTGTGGCATGGCTGCAATTTCTCTTTCAAGGCTCATTTTACATTGATTCCTTTCATGGTCTCTACATTCCAAAATGGTTTACTTCCTAATCCCCATATGTGACATTTCATCTCATAGGCTCCATACATACATATATATGTGTATGTGTGTGTGTATATATATATATGTATATGTATGTAATTTTGCATAGATCATTCCTTATTCTCATGTAACAGTGTTTCTTTACCCTGCCTACCACCTGAGAGCCAACTGAGACCCAAGTGTGTTACAGTTTCATTCTTCTTCCAGGGTTCTTTGGTATCCTTGGGAGGGTTTTTTTGAGGGGGGGTGATATCTCTCACCTCTACAACTGGCTCAAGTCCCCACCAATTTTGTTCCCCCAGTTTTATGAATCTAAGCACTCTAGTTCCTATATAGCATTAATTTTATCAAGTTCTAAGTCTAAAGTCACCCTGGACTTGCATCCTGAGGCCCTGGCTTCTCAGGACTCCTATGCTGGACTGTTTGCAGCATCCAGCCTGGAATCTTGGGTTCCAAAGTCACCATGGCTTGAGTTTCCAGGTCCAAGACTCCACTCCCTACACCTAGAATTGAAGAGGACAAATGAAAGAAGACCAAACCCTCAAGCCCATTTCTAGGTGCCACAGAGCCTAATGAAAGGAGAGGTGGGCCTTTCTAGCCTAGCATGGTACCCATTCTATAGATGAACAAGACCTTCACCCCTGGTTGCCACCAGAAATAGATTCTGTGCCTCAGAGGGGGTAGATTGAAAGAATGGGCAGTTCCAGCTATACACCCATTGGAAAGAAGCTACTCCTACCTCCATGGTAGGCCAATGAAGAAGGTCCACAGTACACCAGTCCTCTCATAAGCAGTACCTACATTGGTACAGCCTCTCTCTTAGGTGATTTTAGCATGTGCCAAAGCTCTATTACACTTGGAATGGCCTTCTTCCTCACTTTCAACTTATAAAATTCCTAGCTTCATTCCAGGCTCATTTCAAGTACCATCTCCTACACAAAGCCTTTCCTGATCCTGCCAGTTGTCAGTGCTTTCCCTTTTTAAAGATTACTTGATATTATATATTGTATAGATAGATAGATATAGATATAGATGTACACACACACACATATATTTACATATATGTATATATACATACACACATACATATATATGGAAGGCAATACCGTTAAGTACTATATATATATTTATTTATGTATATCTATATCTAGTACTTAACTGTGTTTGTTGCTTTTACCTAATACAAGTTCCTTGAAAATAGAGATTATTTTGTTTTTGTTATTATTACCTCCAACATCTAGCACAATGTCTTGCACAGAATAGGCACTTAAAAATGTTTGTTGAATTGTATTGAGATGAATCACTTGCTATATCTTTTGGCATACACACATATACATACAGTATATATGTGTGTGTGTATATATATATAATGTGTATATATGTATATACATATATCTAATATTAAAACAATTTCACTGTCTATGGAGCTTTCAATTATGATATAGTATGTCTGCCTATTTATCTCAATTAATCATCTGGATTTTGACTTCTGCTTTACTGATATTATGATTGTAAATCCTGATTTTTTTGAGTCTGCCAAGGAATAATACTTATTATTTCAGCCTCTCACTTTGAATCTGTATGTATCCTTATGTGTTAGTCATGTTGCATAGAGACAAAATATTATTGGATCATCACTTGTTGGGTTGGATTTTTTTTAATCCTTTCTAACACCCTTTCCTTTTTATATGTGAATTCAGGTCTTTTACATTTATGGTTACAAAATCTATCAACATACATTTACTAAACACTTACTGCGTACCAGGTACTCTTCTAAGCACTTGGAGTACAAAGACAAAAATGAAAAAAAAAAACAAAACCATGCCTTCAAGGAATTCACATTCTAATGAGAGAGACAAAATGCACATATGTAAGTATATAGAAAAATGAATACACAGTAGTTTGGGGAGGGAAGTCACTAGCAGCTGGGATATGAAAAGGCCTCACCTAGAAAGTGGCACTTAAGCTGAATTTTAAAGGGAACCAGGAATTCCAAGTGGTAGATATGAAAGAGAACATTTCAGTCAATAAGCACTTATTAAGTAACCACTCTGTCAGGCACTTGGCTAACCACTGGGAATACAAAGAAAATCAAAAGGCAATCCCTGCTCTTAAAAAGTTCATTGTCTAATGGGGGAGACAACATGAAAACAGCTATGTGTAAATGAGTTATATACAGAGTAAATCAGAGATAATCAATACAGGGAAGACATTGCTATTAAGAGGAAGGAGGACAGGCTTCTATAGAAAGTAGGATTTAGAGGGGACTTGAAGGCAGCCAGGGAAGTGGGGAGGTAGAGATGAGGAAATAGAGTGCTACAGGCATGGGGGACAGCCAGGAAAAATGCCTGAAGTTGGGAGATGGGGTGTCTTGTGTGAGAATTAACAAGCAGGCCAGTGTCATTGGATTGTAGGGTACATGGGGAGAAATTAGATGTAAGAAGACTGAAAAGGTAGGAGGGAACCAGGTTGTAAAAGGAATACTAAACAGAGAATTTTATATTTGATCTTGGGGGTGACAGGGAGCCACTGGAGTTTATTGAATTGAGGTGGGGGTTAAGGGAAGAGAACAGCGATATGGTTAGATCTGTGTCTTAGGAAATTGAACTGACAGCTGAGTGGAGGATGGACTGGAGTGGGGAGAAATTTGAAGCAGGGGACCAATCAGCAGGCTATCTATCCCAATAGTCCAGGTGTGAGGTGATAATGGCAGTGTCAGAAAAGAGGAGAGGACATATATGGAAGAAGTTACCAAGGTAAAATCAATAGGCCTTGGCAACAGATTAGATATGGAGCAGGGACCATAAAGAGTGAAGAATTGAGGATGACAGCTGGGCAAGACTTCCTAACAAATGCTGGTTATACAGGGACCACATGCAGAGAATATAAAATAAACTCACTTATCCAAGCAGATAGCAAACAGAAAATCAGAGAAGTTATACAAATCAGAATATACCAGATAATATACAGAGTCAATGAACTCTCCCACTTGGGATTGAGCTATTTCAACTCAATCAATAGAAACAGTCTCAGATCTCATGCAAGGGGAAATTCCCTGAAGGCATTAGTGTGGTAAGCTGGGTACAAGGACATAATCAAGGTGCCAGCTCCTCTACATATCAACTTCTTCCCAGAATCTTTCCTTCTTTCTGAAGAGAATTCAGAAATATAAGCCTTCTCTCTTGAAGTTTGAAGTCAGAAAATGTAAGATCCCTCCTTTCTCAAGCTCTCACCAACTCCACCCCACATTCTGGCATAGAACATGAAGTGGTTAATTTCAACCAATAAGGAGATTCTTATGCAAATATTCTTTGAGCTACTGGTTACATTTATAACCCTGGTATAAAAGTAATAACTAACTAAAAGGTGAATACTTGGCATTAGAAAAATAAGCAAGATGAAAATAAGTTTCAGGTCAAAATGATGATGACTATGATATAGATGATGATAATGATGATGATGATGATGAC
Organism: Vombatus ursinus; assembly: GCF_900497805.2. Taxonomy (NCBI): domain Eukaryota; kingdom Metazoa; phylum Chordata; class Mammalia; order Diprotodontia; family Vombatidae; genus Vombatus; species Vombatus ursinus. The sequence continues at coordinate 72,639,664 of NW_020954610.1, read as the reverse complement.
AATGATGAGGATGAGGATGATGGTGAGTAAATCAGTTGAAGAAGGAAGATAAAAAAGGTTTAAGTAGTCCTGCTTAAATATTAGGTGGGACGGAAAGGTTTCAGGATCTAGTGGATCCCATAAAAGAAGAACCCCTTGCTCAAAATTATGTCAAAGACATTTTTATGGACTGTGGGAAGACCAGATGTGAGCTACTTTGGACAATATTGCTTTGGGGCCTGGCATTTAAAACTATACTTTTGCCTGCCTACGTAAGAGAACTGATATAGCCAACTCTGATGTTTTATTAATAATTAAACTACAGACCAACCAAGGAAACAACATAAGGAAAAAAATTATGAGGGTTTTTGGAGAGGAAGAAAACAAAAAGAAGAGCTTTTGAAAATGAGGCTACAAATATTTTGTAAATCATTGATTTACTAGATAATAAACTCCCAGAGGGCAAGGATGGACTGTGCCTTTCACAACTTTCTATCCTCTACATCACCTAGGATAGTGCCAAGGTGTCTTACAGATTGCAGACCTTCAATAAATATTGTAAATGAATGAATAACTTCTGTCAGTGTGATATTCTGATAATATTCTTCACTAAGACTAAATTATCTGCCCTTCCCCTTACTATCTTCCATGTATCCTGCCCATTATTTTTCTTATTTCAGTCCCATTTGTGTTCTTCCTCTTCAGTGGGTAAACTTCGTCACCAGTCTCCTGGCAATTGTTGCCGATATAATATGTTCACACACACACACACATACACACATGCTCTGGATGCTTTCACAACTTCTATATCTTGGCCATCTCTACATATACATACATGCATATATCTGGGCAAACTCTTTTCCCATGAAGAGAGGCTATTGGAGATTCAGAACTATACCACTAGGATAATACATATCCCCCGGGGTTTTTTATTTTTCTTTCTCTGATTCCTCATTGTTACTCAAACCAAATATTCTCTATCCTCCATGCTTTTAAGGTCCATTTTTCCAATTTGTCATCAATACCCAAGGACCTGTTTTATTTTTGTTGTTGTTGTAGTGTTGTTATTGTTTTTTTTTAACAAACTGACTTTACTAGTTATCAGAATCAGGAATACTTTCTAATATCCTTTTATAACCTGGCAGGTAATTCACAACTTTGGACTTCTGTGAACCCTCTTCACTATAGTGCATAAGTAAGACTATCACTCTTTCAAAACCTATCACAAATTACCACAGTATCCAGCCAGGTTAATAAAGGTCACCAACGAGTGACTTGATCACCATATCCATCACTTGAAACTTTTTCCCTTCCTTTCTTCATCTGCAGAATTCCTACCCCATTTGAGACAGCAAGGATTTGAATTTGGACCTAGTGTCCAGAGACTTGGATTGGAATATCACTTTAGTATCTTAGCTTCATGGCTGTGGGTAGGACATTAGCCTCTTGGACCCTTACCTTCCTCATTTTTAAAATATTATATATAACACATATTCTGCCTATCTCACAGGGTGGTCATGAGGAAAGAACTTTACACTCCTCAAAGCACTGTATAAATCAGTTACTATCTAACCTTTAAAGCTCAATTCAAATGTTCTGGCCTACATGAAGTCTTTCCTGAGGCTTCCTACCCCAATCTCACCTTGGTTAAAAATCTTCAAACATGATTTATGTTGTTTTACGTTTTCCTAATGCACTTAACTGTTGTATATTCTCGAAAACTGTGTTTATGTCCTAGCACCTTACAAGACTGAAAGATCCAGGAGGGAAGGAGCAGTGCCTTACCTAAATCTTGTATCTCCTCTAGCATCTAAAGTACCAAGCTCAGCACAGGCTAAGTTTTTGTTAGATTGAATGAACTACAGTAGCCTCAGGGTACTTAAAGGGCCCTTATAAATGAATTCTTCCTCAAGTTTGGCAGCAAGTTTTTTCCTTGCCCAAAATACAGAACCAAAGCTAGGAGAGCTTTCTGTTGACAGATACACTATAAAGGTTCTAATCTGAGCCAGATGAATAAGAGAATAACGATCTTGTCTCCTTCACTTAACTTTTTGAAGGTTCAAATTCATTTGCAGGTTAAACCAGAGAGGAATTTATGAATTTCTAACCCTGTCAGATAGTTGTCTGGACCAAAGGGCTGTTATCCTAGTTCTAGATACAAAGGTTAGTCTAAAAGGCTTGATTTTTAACTTGGGGATATCCTGCCTGGTTTTTGTTATCTGGGTGAGTGGCTCATAACCTCTGGCTAAAGAGTGAGCAACTTGTCTTTCTCAGGAAAAGATTTTCTTTTCACTATGCCCTAGCATAGAAGTTTACAAAGTGTGTGGCCTAGGGCTCAGAGGGTCCCTGAGACCCTTTCAAGAGACCCACTAGATCAAAACTATTTTCAAATAATTTTCTAATTAAAATCTCTAGTTTCTAATAAATATTGATAGCTATAGCCTGTAAACATAAATCAAAGCTCTTTGGGCAGTCCTTGATACTTTTAAGAGTATAAAGGGGTCCTGAGACCAAAAAGCTTGAGAACTACTGCCCTAGCAGACAGGAACTGAGGTGGTTGGCAGGTGATCCTGAAGAGATGAAGCCCAGAAGTTTGTAGCAAGGAGCAATAGCAAGGGGCAGCCATGAAACTAGCAGAGTGAAATACTCATCAGTGATCAGAGAAGCCAGGGAAAATACAAAAGAGAAGAAGCAACAAAGATATGACACTCAGAGGAAGAGAAGCAGAGATATGATGTGACATCCAGGTGCAGGTCCAAAAGAATACAATACTCATTAGAGAGAAAAGTCCAGCAGGGAGACAGACCGGAGGAAGCAGTGTGATAATACCATCAGAAAACATAAGCAGCCCCATAGTATTGGCATGAATTGCTCCTATAGAAAGTGCCCTAGGCATATGGGAGAAATTTTCCATTGCTACTTTTCTTACAATGTTATTTCATTAAATACCTTTGCTTTGCACTAAATGTGACCATCAGCCAACTAGTAAAACTAAACACATTGATGGGGACTCAAACTCAAAAGAAAGCCTTGAACTTGTGATAGCGGGTGTGTTGGGGGAGGGAGATGAGAAAGACATGCAAAAGAGACATGTCCCAGGAGCTACAGCAGAAATACGTTAAGAAATATGTAACTCACTGATCTAAAAGAATTAAGGCAGCTTCATAAATACCCAACTACCACAGCATTAAACAGATTCTGGAGAAGATCTCTCTCAGTAGGCATTACTTATTATTACCTATCACCTCAGTCAGAGTACTCTTCTTATTCATAAAGCTAAATGGTCTGTTTGGCTTAAAAGTGCAGATGCAGACATCTTGATACTGATGTGTATCTTATTATGAATATTTCCTCATTTGTATCCAAGCAAAATTCCATAACAAAGAGACTTCGTGTGTAACCTGTTAGCCCACAAGTGCAGCCAGCTGTAGTAAGTTTCCTTTCTTGTACCATGAAATTCCCTGTTGTAATGAGATGTAGGTATCCAAAAATATAAAAATATTAGTGGAAGAACATCATTTTTCCACATCCTTGTAGGAGAACCTATTAGAATTATCTTCATTTTAAATACGGGGAAACTGAGACATAAAGAACAAAAATGAACTAAGTGGTACCAAAGTAATCACTGAAAGCCTTGGCACTGCAAATAAAGTTTGGGCTTTGAACAGCAGATAGAATTATTTTAGTCTAATGTTAAAACTATGCAAAGATATAGATCAATTATCTAATCAAAGGAAACTCATTACTAGCCAGTGAACTTGAAAGGTGACCTTTAGCATATATCCCCTCACAGATGCACACATACCTACTCCATTTGGTTCTCATCCCTCATCCCTTAGAAAGGCAAGATTAGTTCTTATTTTTGACCTTGATCTAGATACTGGGGAAGCACTTTGTTTCCCTAATACTATTTTGCTTCATGGAACCTCTTCTCTTTCTCACCAGATTCCTCTTACTAGAGATATCTGCGGGGTCCTTGTGGTCTTGGCCTTCCATCTGTTCCTTTTGTTTCCTTGTTCCTAGATGGCCAGAGGCAAGGACTTTGCTCTTTCTCTTTTCCTTTCAATCCAAAGTATTTAACAATTTTCTTTAACCATTAAATTTAACAGTTAAATTAAATGTATTTGACAAATACCTTTCAAGTTACCCACTATGCTCAAAGTACTATTACTTCTAGATGTTTCAAACATATCCTTAACATGCATAGATATAGAGTTCTATGAAATAAGGATGGGGTGTTAGGATGGAGGCAGACTATGGAAAGCCTTGAATTCCAGGATAAAGAAAATCTATTCCGTAAGCAATAAGAACTCATTGAAATATCTTGAATAGGGGAGGAACATAATCAGATCTATGCATTAGGGAGATTATTTTGGCACCAGAATGAAGGATGGGCTAAAGAGGGGAAAGACTGGAGAGAGGAAAGCCAATTGGAAGCCTATTACAGTATTTCAAGTTAGAAATTGAAGAAGTGGACAGGCATAGATATAAGAGATAATCTTACAGTAGAACTGATGGCACGACAACTAATTGTATGTTGGGGGTGAGAGACAGCGAAGGGTACAACACAACTCTTCAGTTCAAGCCTCAGAAACTGTGAAGATGGTGGTGCCATCAACAGAGATAAGGAAGTCAGGAGGGAGAGAGATCTAGGAAGGAAGATGATGACTTCAGTTTTGAACCTGTTGAGTTTATGGGATAGTTGGCCCTCCAGATGGAGGTTTCTAACAGATAGGTAAAAATATGGGACTGAGAACTCAAGGGAGAGGTTGAAAGTGGAGCTATAGATATGGAAATTTTCTGCATAGGAGTGATCTTTGAAGCCATGGGAGTTGATGAAGTTGCTAGGGGATGTGGTGTAAAATGAGAAGGCCAATGATAGATCCTTAAATGACTTAAGGGGAGGTAAGTTGATGAGCTCTGTGCACAAAGTTGTGTAAAGGGATATCACTTAGGAAACTGTCATTGCAAAAGGAGGTGAGGCAGTAATGTGGGAAATTCAAGGGATAACTATAGGTTAGATCCTCTGTGGAAGGAAATACAGGAGGAAATATTTAGCAGAAGGGTGGAGAAGTAGGACTGTCATTCTGGGGAGAGATTGGGCATATCTGTATAGATTTTGAAGTCTTCTGTATAGAGATGATCATTCAACCCAGGAGAGTAGATAAGATCATCGTAGAAAAAATTGTAATGAGAGAAGGTCCAGAACAGAGCCCTAGGGGACATACATACCTAAGGGACAGGAAACAATGAACCATTAAAGAGACTACAAAGGAGTAATCCTAATCAGGGAGACAGACATGTATTGGAAGCCCACGGAAGAGACTGTCCAGGAGGAGGGGTGGCCAACAATGTCAAAAGCTGCAGAGAGGTTAAGGAGAATTGAAACTGAGACAACTCTATCATCTTTAGCATTTAAGAAGTCTATTTGAGAGAGCCCTTTCAGGAAAGGTAGGATCTAAAGCCAGTTTGCAAGAGCTTAAGGAGTGAGTAGGGGTGAGAAAGAGTGGGCAGTAAGTATGTACTTACATGAAGTTGATAGTGAAATGGAGTCAAGATAGAGGATAATAGCTTGAGGGGATGGCAGGATAAGGGGAAAAAAATTTAAAAGGATGGTA
>NW_020954610.1:72580234-72633967 GCF_900497805.2 Vombatus ursinus | reverse complement strand
GAGGAGTGGGAGAGAGAGAGAGAGAGAGAGAGAGAGAGAGAGAGAGAGAGAGAGAGAGAGAGAGAGAGAATAGTTGATTGGGCATTTTCCTGGATGAAACAATAGTAATAATAATATTTGTGTAGCTCTGTGCATTTAACACTGTGCTAAATGCTTTACAATTATTATTTTACTTGATCCTCACAACAACTCTGGGAGGTAGGTGCTATTATTATCCCCATTTTGCAGATAAGAAATCTGAGGAAAACGCAGGTGAAATGACTTGCCCAAAATCACATAGTCGGTGTCTGAGGCTGGATTTGAACTCAGGTCTTCCTGACTTTAGGCCTGGTGCTCTGTGCACTATGGTACCACCTACCTGAAAGAACAGGAAAAAGCACAGGTAGAGGGGTTAACTGTGACAAAGAGACGAACCCCCTCATTATTGTTTGAGATTCTCTACTTGGATTCACTCCCTGCCTCACCCTCTAGGACTCTGGAATTCTACATCCTTATTTTCTAATAAGACCAAAAAACAAAACAAAACAAAACAAAACAAAACAAAACAAAAAAATCACCAACAACTCCCAAAACAAACCCTTTGCCTCCAGTTCAGGTAATAGTGGATTGGGTCTTTCAGTAGATTAGATTGTAAACTCCTTGAGGACAGTCACGGTTTCATTATTTTTGTCTTTGTACCTCTAGCCCCTAGCACATGGCCTTTCCCATGAAAGTTTAATAGCTCCTAACAATGCTTATTGCATTGAACTGAATACCCTGGATTGCTTATAGGCCTCCCAGCCTCAGTGATGTGGGCCCAGAGCCTTATGTTCTCCCCCAGCTAGATGAAAGCTGGCTACACTTTAGGAAAGACCCTGTGGGAATTGCAGGCCAGGCTCCAGAAGCCAGCAGAATCAGTGGCGCCACCTACCAGTAGCACAATGAGTTCCCCAAATTGACTCACTGGGTAAGGTGAAGGACCTCCCAGGGTTTCTGGAACAAATCAAACTCTCTATGGTATGCATAACTACCTTGGCCTAGCTAGCTAGTATTTGCAGGACTGTGTTGGTCAGGACGAATCATCCTGCTAGACCACCCCTATCCCCACCCCATTTCACAGGAAATAGTCTCCTAATGGACGATGGTGTTTTCTTGTGGAGACTGAGCTCCATGACACTCACAAACTCAGGCAGAGGCAAGGCATTGTGGTAGAATGGGCCAGCTGCTTTATGTCCCTAAACTGTATTTGTCTTTGAATATCATTGCTCCAGTGGGTTAATTTTTTTTATAATTTATTTGTTTTTAGTTTTCAACATTCACTTCCATAAGATTTTGAATTTTAAATTTTCTCCCCCTCCCACTTCTTTCCCCTCACCCCAAGATGGTGTACAATCTGACACAGGCTCTACATATACATTCATGTTAAGCATTTTTTTCCCATTAGTCATGATGTACAGAACAATTAGAGCTAATGGGAGGAACCACGAGAATGAAGCAATAAAATAAAACAAAACAAAACAACAAAGAAAAAGGAGAGCAAATAGTATGCTTCCATCTGCATTCAGACTCTATAGTTCTTTCTCTGGGTGTGGATAACAATTTTCATTGTGAGTCTTTAGGAGTTGTGAATTGTGGGTTAATTTTTAAAAGTTGAATCAAGTCAATAAGTATTTTTAAGTTCCCATTCTGTGACAGGTACTGTTAAGCTCTGAGGATACATAGAAAGGCCTGCTGTCTAGGAGCTCAGACTTGATTTGGTTCTATTTGAGAGGAATCAACTTCTTTCTTGCCCTGATCATAGTTGCTCCCAAATCTACTTTTGGCCCTTTATCATTCTTCTTGTCTACATGCTATTAGCATAATGCTCAGTATCAGGATGCCTAGGAAGCTTGGAGAGCATTTGGATCAGCCCATTTCCATTTCTCTGTTCCCCAAATAGCTGAGAAAATAGGGCCTTCCGTAGATTGGTCTAACCAACCTCCATGAAAGTACCCTCTCCCTGTCCCTACGCAGACTACAACCTGTTAACCGTCACAGCAACCTATTTATTCCTGATCCTTAACACTTTTGTTGTTGTTCAGTTGCTTTCAGTCTTTGTGATCCCATTTGGGGTTTTCTTGGCAAAAACACTGGAATGATTTGCCATTTCCTTCTCCAGCTCATTTTACATATGAGGAAACTGAGACAAATTGGGATAAGTGCTCTGTCCAGGGTCACAGAGCTACTAAGTGTCTGAGGTGAAATTTGAACTCAGAAAGATGAATCTTCCTGACTCTAGGCCCCAGCACTCGATCCACTGTGCTACCTACCTGCCCAATATTTTTATAACAAAACAATTGGAAGATAAGACTATAAACTGACTTATAAGATCAATAATATTATTTTATTCAGACTCTTATTGAGTATATTCATTATGTCTTCGGGGACATATTTTGATCATCAGTGTCTGAATCTATATGCTTCATTTTAAGGAAGCCTGGTAGCTGAACTGTGGAAACAGAAAGCAGGATCTGTAGGTAGTCGCTTTGAAGATTGCATCAGCCTCTCTCCCATTCTAAGGATCTTTGCTAGCAGTAGTCAAAACCTATGGCCTAGTGTCATCTGGCCATTCTGAGATAGGATAGCTCATTATCTTGATAGGAGAAAGAGTAGAAATTGCCTAGGACCTTGTGGGCAGAGTAGCATAACTCTAGTGAAAGCACTTTCCTGGGTGCTTTTCTTTACGTTGTGTGTGTTCCTGGGCACATCATATGTGACAATACCCTTGCAGTCAGAGGTCATGAGACCCTTATGGCTATATCATTAAGGAGCTCTAATGGGGCTCTATTCTCTTTAGTTGGACACAGAGGAATTTAGTAACTTTTCTAAAATTTTGTAGCAAATCAAAGGCAGAATAAAAAAAATCCTTTTTAGTCCTTATACTATACAGTTTCAAATATGCAATCCTATCTTTCCAATTAATTCAATTGTTTTTATTCCCTTGTTGACCCTATCACATAGTGATCTTAAACAATGGTAGGAACGTGGTGTCCATATTGCCTGCTACTAAATCTAGACATTCCTAAAGATAATATAATTTGACTTTTCAAATATAAGCTAGAGAAGTTAGTTCAGGGACAAAGGTATGTCTTGCTTCAGAAATAGGTGTTTGCTCTCTTATGTGACAAATGGATTTGATTTATTTAGGAGATTTATCACAAACCATACTGTTATCAATCACATATCAAACTGATGTTATCAGTTATCAATCAGATTAGGTTATACAACTTGTACAAACAAGTTGAAGATATTAGATGCTTAACATACTTTCAAGTCTTTAAATCAGACAGAAAAAGCAGTAATCCAAGTTACACTTCAACCTAGCATATATGAGTAAAGTGATTCTAATATATTAATATCAATTTGGAAATGAAAGGTCTATTGTACATGGTTTTAAGTTCATGAAGGTAATTGCAGTATAGAATCCTAAATATTACTTGTAGTTTCCCTAGAAGATCACTCCTGGTTTTAGGCACTTTGAGAATTAGCAGTCATTTCAGAGGCTCATGAGCCCCTACCAATGTGTTTGTTTTTACTGGACCAATTAGAGCATACATTATTAGTTCAAAGCAAAAGCCATGTAATCAAACAGCATAACAAATTAGTCACAAGAACCACTTCTCTATCTTATGCACATCTATACAGGGTTATACTTTCCCACAGCTTGCCACACCACTAGTGAGAGGAGAGAACACAAGTGTTCCCAAAGAACACAAGTGGACAAATGTACGTAGGGAACATATGTGGCCGGGACACATACATGACTAGAAACTAACGCCTCCAATATTACAGAACCATTGATGTTCTCTGGAAATGTTATTAGTTAAGTAGTTATCTTGATGGTGCATAGGTCTTCTGATTTGAGTTTTTCTGTTATACTGTCTGATGCTGTCCATTCCTGCTACCTTGCTCTTTGCTGGGGAACTTTGTTTCTGCTCCCTGGTGCCATCACCTGGTCTTCATCCACATTGCAATGACTTTCCTTCAAGGGTGGGGTTATCATCTTATAACTCAGTGACTAGCCTTAATTCTTTTGGATGTAGACCCAGACAGACAAAACTAGTCAGCTAAAGTAATTTTAAAGTCTCTCTCTTTAACATTTTCTTTCCTCTTCTGCCATTTGAGTCTCTCAGTTTAGCTTTATATGATCGGAAAAATACTTTTAATTCCTATCATCCCTGGACCAGGAAAATCCTTCTCAGGGGCTCCACTTAGCAAAACTATGAAGGACCTAGGTGAAGTGTGGTAAAGAGGTTTTTCTCAACTTCTCATTACTCTTGTTCCATGCAAATTACAAGAGTCAAATTGAGACACAGAAACCTGAAAGGGCTATTGATCTTTGCTCTATTTACCTCTAGAAACAAAATCACCACCTTTCAACAATTGTTATTGCTGATGGTTTACTTGTAAAGCATTGAGTTCTCTGATTTTTTTTTTTACTAAAGATGAATCAAGTTCTACTTAATTACAGTTGATTATGAGAGAGGAGCTCATTGATCCTTAAAGTATATGCACACACATGTACGTACACATATATAAACACTGACTACCAACACTTAGCAGGTTCCATCCAATAGCAAATTTCTGTTGTATGGAAACTTTAAATCAATGTTTTTCTTAATTAAAAAAATCTTTAAGAGATGCTAGATAGCTTTCATCCTGCCAAATGTGACAGTAGAAAGAACATCAATTTTATGATCAGAGCATTTGGAGTCAAATCCTCCTTTTGACATTTACTACCTGTGTGACCTGGACAAGTCACTTAACTTTCTTTACCTTTGTTTTCTTCATCTATAAAATAAGAAGATTGGACTAGGTAGCCTCTTGAGAAACTTCCAGCTTTACAGCTAGAGAGTCCTTAACTGATATGAACACTTTAGAAGCTTATTCATAAGCATGTCACATACCATTTGCTTGGGAAATGTACAAAATACTTTGGATTTAAGTATTTACAAATGTTTTTAATTACAAAAAACAAACAAACCCAACAACCCTGAATTCTATGTTCCTATACCCAGCTGGCCATGTTCATTATTACATCATTAATAATAATGTAATTACTATTACATTATATAATTACTGTTACATAATATTAAATTTTTAAGAGTCAAAAAATTAGTAAACTTTTTAAAATTTATTTTTTCTTCCTAGTTTCAAATGAAAATGTAGATGTAAGAGGCAGAGCAAAGATGGCAGAGTACAGGCAGGGACCCAGCTGTACTCTCGAAAGATTCCCCTCCAAAAAGCTTTAAAAGAATGCCTCAAATCAAATTTGGGAGTGGCAGAAACAACAAAAAGTCAAGGTGAGACTCTTCTTCTGGCCTACGAAAACTTAGGAGGTCGTTAGGAGAGGTCTGTTACACTGGGGTGGGGGTCTATCTGGAGCTCACTTATGCAGTTGCAGCAACAGCTGGTGGGGCAGCAGCAGCAGCTTTGGGAGCACTCAGTCCAGAGATGGTAAGAGGGTTGAACAACTGGTTAGAAAGAAATTACAAGGGACTTTTTCCTGGAATCAGATGCACCTGGCACTGACTGGCTACTCTATTGCTCATATGCAGTTCTGGGTCATAGTTACAGGGAGGAGAGGAGCCCTAGTGCTTGCAGTTACAAAGGATAGGGAGGCATTCTTGGTAAAGACCAGAGCACAGAGCAGGAGAGCAGTGACCACATCTCTCCCTGAAAGCACTGAAAACTTGCAGGTCCCCACAATTAGCTCTGAAAACAGCAGCATGAAAAAGCCTGAGACTTGTGGGACAATCTCCTCCCCCTTCCAGGTGAGCACAGTCCAACTTTAACATAAAGTTCAAAATCAAGAAATAGACTGGAAAATGAGCAAACTACACAAAAAAAGAGCTTGACCATAAAAAGCTACTATGCTGGCAGGGAAGACCAAGACACAACATCAGAAGAAGACAATAATGTGAAAACAGCTACAACCAAAGCCTTAAGACCCTTATTGGACCCAAGCTCAATATGAATTCCTGGAAGAAATAAAGAGATAAGAGTGATAGAGGAAAAATCAGAAAAAGAAATGGGAATGGTGCAAGAAAATTATGAAAAGAGAAATATTAGCTTGGTAAAAGAGGCACAAAAAAACCCCAAAACACTGAAGAAAATAACACCTTAAAAAAAAGAATTGGTCTAATGGTAAAAAAGGCAGAAAAATTCACTGAAGAAAAGAACTTCTTAAAAAGCAAAATTAGTCAACTGGGGAAAAAAAGTGGTACAAAAGCTCACTGAAGAAAATAATTCCTTAAAAACTAGAATTGGGCAAGTGGAAGTGAATGACTCTGAGAAATCAAGAAACAGTAAAACAAAGTCAAATGAATAAAAAAAAAGAAGAAAATGTAAAATGTCTCATTGGAAATAACTGACCTGGAAAATAGATCAAGGAGAGATCATTTAAGAATTATCGGACTACCTAAAAGTCATGATAGAATGAAAATAGTGCAGACATTATATTTCAAGAAGTTATAAAGGTAAACTGACCCAATATCTTAGATCAGAAGATAAAATAAAAATGGAAAGGAGTTACCAATCACTTCCTGAAAGAGATCCCAAAATGAAAACTCCCAGAAATCAAGCAGCTAAAAAGAAATAGTTCAAATATTGGGCTTAGGATATGACATTCCAGAAGGCAAAGGAGGTAGGATTAAAACCAAGCATAACCTACCCAGCAAAACTGAGTATAATCCTCCGGGGGGAAAAATGGATATTTAAGGAAATAGAGAACTTTGAAGTGTCCCTGATGAAAAGACTAGAGCTGAATAGAAAATCTGACATTCAAATACAAGACTTAAGGGAAACATAAAAAGGTAAATACAAAAGAGAAATCATAAGGAATTCAATAAGGTTAAATTGTTTACATTCCTGTATGAGGAGGTGATACATGTAATTCCTAAGAACTTTGTCATTCTTAGGGCAGTTCAAAGGAGTTTACATAGACAGAGGACATGGGTATCTGTTGATTAAGTTGGAATACTCTCCAAAAAAAATGAAGGCATGAGAAAGAGGAATGCACTGGGAGAAGGGGGAAGGGATAAGTAGAAGGGGAAAATTTTTCTCACATAAAAGAGATATACAAGGAACAGCTTTTCTAGTGGAGGGATGTAGGGGTGGGGGATGGGCAATGCTTAAACCTTACTGTCATTGGAATTGGTTCAAAGAGAGAAGAATACACATACACACTCAATTTTGTATAGAAATCTATCTTACTCAATAGGAAAATGGGGAAGGGGAGAAGAAAAGGAAGGGGGGGTGATAAAAGGGAGGGCAGATTAAGGGAGGCAGTGGTTTGAGGAGGGACAGGATAAAAAGAGAGAGAGAGAAGAATAAACAGAAGAAAATAGGATAGAGAGAAATGAAACAGTAATCACAACTGTGAATGTAAATGTGATAAGCTCACCCATAAAACAAATGGATTAGAAACCAGAATCCAACAATATGTTATTTACAAGGGACACACTTGGAACAGAAAGGCACACACAGAGTTAAAATAAAAGGCTAGGCCAGGATCTAATATGTTTCTAATCTAATCTAATCTAATATGAAGGAAAAGAGGCAGGAGTAGCAATCACAATCTCAGACCAAGCAAAAGCGAAAATAGACCTAATTTAAAAAGATAATCAGGAAACTACATTTTTCTAAAAGGTACCATAGATAATGAAGTAACATTAAAATTTTTTTTACTTCAAGCTTCTCTGATAAATGCTTCATTTCTCAAATATGCAGAGAATTGAGTCAAATTTATAAAAAAAAATGAGCCATTCCTCCATTGATAAATGTTTAAAGAATATGAACAAGCAGTTCATATCAAACTATCAGAGGTGGAGACAAGATGGCAGAGTAAAGGCAAGGATTCATCTGAGCTCTCCCCCAAACCCCTCCAAATACTTTTAAAAAATGACTTTAAAAATTCTAGAGCAGCCGAACCTACAAAAAGACAGAGTGAAACGAATTTCCAGCCCAAGACAACCTGGAAGGTCAGCATGAAAGATCTGTTGCACCAGGCTGAGAGAGGAGCACAGTCCAGCACAGTCTGCATCAGTACAGACCCAGACCCAGCAAACCAGGAAAAGGCCTTGGGGTGATTGAATTACTGGCAGCAGTGGCAGTTTCCAGACCTCTCAGCCCATGGGATGCCAAAGACAACGTAGAAGGTCAGCAGGAAAGGTCTATCACACCTGGGTGAGAGTGGAGCACAGTCCAGTGCAGGCCGTGCCAGCACAGCCCCAGCCACAGCAAACCAGGAACAGACTTTGGGAACCACTGAATCATCACCAGCAGCAGCAATGGCAGTGGCTGCTTCCAGAGCTCTCAGTCCACAGATGGCAAGGTGGTTGAACAACTGGTCAGGAGGAGATTACAGGGGTCTTTTTGCTAGCACTAAAGTAGGACTCTGTTGCTTTCCCCATATTTGGATCTAGGTCGCAGTCCTGGGTGGCAGTCCCAGGGTAAGGAGGAGCACTAGCATGCCAGAGCTTGCATCCTCAGTGGAGCAGGGACTCTCCTCACAGTTTCAGGGCAGAAAAGAATGCTTGTGGTTGCTCATAGACTAGAGCATAGGCCAGGAGGGAAGTAAACACCTCTCCTTAGATCATAGCATCTTGGAAGAACTGAAAACTTACAGGTCCCTAGAAGTGTCTCTAAAAATAGCTGCACAAAACTCCTGAAGCTTGGAACAGTGCTCCTTCCACCCTGGAAGCAGAGCCCTACTTTAACAAAGAGTCAAAAGTCAACTAATAGGTTGGGGAAATGAGCAAACAGTGGGGAAAAAAGAAACAAACAAACCCCGACTATTGAAAGTTACTATGATGACAAGGAAGATCAAAATACCCACTCAGAAGAAGACAACAAAGTCAAAGCTCTTACATCCAAAGCCTCCAAGAAAAATGTGAATTGGTCTCAGACTATGGAAGAGATCAAAAAGGGTTTTGAAAAGCAAGTAAGAGAAGTAGAGGAAAAAATGGGAAGAGAAATGAGAGTCATGCAAGAAAATCATGAAAAATGAGTCAACAGCTTGGTAAAAGAGAAATGAAAAAATACTAAAGAAAATAACACCTTAAAAAACAGACTAGGCCAAATAGTAAAAGAGATCCCAAAAGCCAATGAAGAGAAAAATGCTTTATTAAGTAGAATTGGCCAAATGGAAAAGGAGGTACAAAAGTTCAGTGAAGAAAATAATTCCTTAAAAATTAGGATGGAGCAAATGGAAGCTAATGCATTTATGAGATATTAAGAAACAATAAAACAAAACCAAAAGAATGAAAAAATAGAAGACAATGTGAAAAATCTTGTTGGAAAAACAACTGACCTGGAAAATAGGTCCAGGAGAGATCATTTTAAAATTATTGGACTACCTGAAAGCCATGATCAAAAAAAGAGCTTAGACATCATCTTTCAAGAAATTATCAAAGAAAACTGTCCTGATATTCTAGAACCAGAGGGTAAAACAGAAATTGAAAGAATCCACCAATCATCTCCCAAAAGAAATCCCAAAATGAAAACTCCCAGGAATATTATAGTCAAATTCCAGAGTTTCCAGGTCAAAGAGAAAGTATTACAAGCAGACAGAAAGAAATAATTCAAGTATCAAGGAGCCACAGTCAGGATAATAAAAGATTTAGCAGCTTTTACATTAAAGTATCAGAGGGCTTGGAATATGATGTTCCAGAGGGCAAAGGGGCCAGGATTACAACCAAGAATCATCTACCCAGCAAAACTGAGTATAATCCTTCAGGGGGAAAAAAAATGGACATTCAATGAAATAGAGGGCTTTCGATCATTCTTAATGAAAAAATCAGAGCGGAATAGAATATTTGACTTTCAAATACAAGACTCAAGAGAAGCATAAAAAGGCAAACAGGAAAGGGAAATCTTAGGGGACTCAATAAGGTTAAATTGTTTATATTCCTACATTGGAAGATGATACTTGTAACTTGGAAGAACTTTCTCATCCTTAGGGCAATTAGAAGGAGTATATATAGATAGAGAGCACAGGTGTGATTTGAATATGAAGGGATAGTATCTAAAAAATAAAATTAAGTGGTGAGAGAGAAATGTACTGGAAGAAAAGGAAAGGGAGAGGTAGACTGGGGTAAATCATCTCACATAAAAGAGGTAAGAAAAAGCTTTTTACAGTAGAGGGGAAGAGGGGAGATGTGAGGAGGAGTGAGTGAATCTTACTCTCATCAGAATTGGCTCAAAGAGGGAATAAAATACACACTCAATTGTGTATAAAAACCTATCTTACTTACCCTTCAGGGAAGTAGGAGTGGAAGGGCATAAGAGAAGGGGTGGTAAGCGAGAGCAGTTTGGGGGGGGTAGCCAGAAGCAAAACACTTTTGAGAAGGGGACAGGGTGAAAGGAGAGGGAGAATAGAATAAATGAGGATGGGGGAATAGGATGGAGGGAAATACAGTTAGCAATAGTAATTGTGAAAAACTTTTTGAAGCAAGTTTCTCTGATAAAGGCATCATTTCTCTAACATATAAAGAACTGAGTCAAATATATAAAAAAGAACCATTCCCCAATTGATAAATGATGGAAAGATATGATCAGTTTTCAGATGAAGTAATCAAAGCTATTTATAATCACATGAGAAAATACTCTATCTCACTATTGACTGGAGAAATGAAAATTAAAATAATTCTGAGGTACTACCTCATACATATGAGATTGGCTAATAGGACAGAAAATGTAAATGACCAATTTGGAGGGGATGTGGGAAAAATGAGACATTAATGCACTGTTGGTGGAGGGGTGAATTGATTCAACCATTCTGTAGAGTAATTTGGAATTATACCCAAATGGCTATAAAACCATACCCTTTCACCTAGCAATACCACTGCTAAGTCTGCATCCCAAAAAGAGATAGAAACAAAAAGGAAAAAGGACCTCATGTACAAAAACATTTATAGCTGCTCTTTTCTCGGGGTAAAGAATTAGAAATTAAGGGAATGCCCATCAATTGAGGAATAGCTGAACAAGTTTTGGTATGTGATTATGTGGAATGTGGAGTATGTGGAATAATACTATTGTACTTCAAGAAATGATGAGCAGGATGCTCTCAGAAAAATCTCTAAAGACTTGCATGGGCTGATGCAAAGCAAAATGTACTGTTTACCAAGTAACAGCCATATTGTGCAATGATCAGCTGTGAATGACTTAGCTATTCTTAGCACTACAACTATCCAAGACAACTCTGAAGGACTTAATGATGAAAAATGCTATTCATCCCCAGAGAAAGAACGGATGGTGTCTGAATACAGGTTGAAGCATACTTTTTTTTTTACTTTATTTTTCTTGAGTTTTTTTTTCTTATCTATGTTTTCTTTCACAATATGACTATTATGGATATGTTTTATATGACTACACATATATAACCTACATGGAATTGATTGCTTTCTCAATGGAGGGGTGCGGGGAGGGAGGAAGGGAGAGAATTTGTAGCTCAAAGTTTTAAAAATGAATGTTAAAAATCATTTTTGCATGTAACTGGGGAAAAATAAAATTCTAAATAAAAGCAAAAAAACCAAAAAAATCAAAACTGTCTATCTATATGAAAAGTTCCCTAAATCATTATTGTTCAGAGAAATGCAAATTAAAATAACTCTGAGGTACCCTCTCACACTTATCAAAAATGACAAATGCTGGAGGAGGAAAATGAGGGAAAATAGGTACACCAATGAATTATTGATAACTAGTCCAGTCATTCTGGAAAACGGTTTAAAACTATGCCTTAAGGGCTATAAAACTGTGCATACCCTTTGACCCAGCATGACCACTACTAGGTCTGTATCCCAAAGAGATCAAAGGAAAAGGAAAAGGATATACACAAAAATATTTATAGTAGCTCTTTTTGTGGAGGTAAAGAATTGGAAATTGAGGAGATGTTCATCACTTGAGGAATGGTTCAGTTTGTGGCATATTATTGTGATGAAATATACTATTGTGCTATAAGAAATTTACAAGGTGGGGTGGTTCCAGAAAAACATGGCAAGACCTATATGAACTGTTACAAAGTGAAGTGAGGAGAATCAGGAGATCATTGTGCATGTTAACAGCAATGTTGTAATGATGATCAACTGTGAAAGATTTGGCTAGTCTTATCAATACAATAATCCAAGACAATTCCAAAGGTCTCATGATGAAAAAATGCTATCCACCTGCAGAGAGAAAACTGAGTACAAAATGAAGTATAATTTTCTTATTTTCTTTCTTTCTTTCTATCTTTCTGTTTTGCAATGTGGCTAATATGGAAATATGTTTTATATGATTTCACATGTATAATTGATATCATATTGCTTGTCTTCTGAGTGAGTAGAGGAGGGGGTGTAAGGAAAGGAAAGAATTTGGAACTCAAGATTTAAAAAGAAAAGAATGAAAAAAATAAATAAAAAAATTTTTTTAAATGTGGATGTAGAGAAATCTCTGCCTTAGTAATAATCTGTTCTCAGCTCACTTATTTGAAGGTTTCCTGGTCCTATGACCTCTGACTGCTAGATTCCTGCTATCTTTGACATAGGCACACCCTTTGGTGAGAGGGAGTGGTTCAAAGAGTATTCTCAGGAATGTGGCTTCTGCTGACCCTGGCCTTATCTTTCATAATAGCCCAACTTCTAGATAAAAAGATGCTAGGCTCAGGCCAGTAAAAGGCATAGCCACAGACAAACATGATACTCTGGGAACACATACACCTCAAGTCTACTGACTGGCTCCCAGAGAGAGGGCAATTATCAAAGAATGCAGTTGTACACCAAAGGACCAATGCAAGACCCCAAACCACCCCCATTCACAATTGTGCTGCCCAGTCACACTTGCAAATCTCACCTGGCTTCTTTCTTTGCTGCAATCTTGTATATAGTCTCTCTGTGAACTACAGAATTACAGTGACCAAGTTTCTCAAAATATGCCAACCCTGTTCATTCTGTTCTCTTTCCTTAAATACCCTGGCTACTATAGTCATCTATCAAGTGCCAAGGTAATTACTCAATTTTCTTTTCCCATAATATCCTACCATGTGCCATCTCCCACTCTTTGTCATAGCATTGTTGGAAGCATCTGAGATTATCTCCTATGTACAGTACCACCTAAATCTCTCAGTTTTGTGATGTTTCTTTCTCCCCCTTCTGGAAGAGGGTCCATGTAAATGAACTCACTAAATGTCATCTCAAATTTCCACCTTGTTGGTTGACTTTTCAATCACAGAAAAATTTTGTCAAAGAAACATAATGACAAAAATGGTAAATGCCTCTGAAAATTAGGAATCTAATTGTCAATCTAATTAAGTCAACTTAACTGTTCTGATAGAGTATATTTGTAAATTGAAAAATTGTGGAATTGAATTGAATGTTGAGAGGAAAGGTACAAATCCTAATACAATACTTTTACTGTACACATATTAGAGATAGAATCAAAGATTTGGAGTTGGAGGGAACCATAGGATCATTGAGTCCTACCCCTTCATTTTACGGACCAGGAAACTGAGACTCAGAAACAATAAGTGATTTGCTCAGGATCATGCAGCTAGTTCAAGGTAGAATTTGAACTAAATTTTCCTAACCCCAAATCTACTGCCCCATCAATGTCCATGTATGACTATGTAGCAGGAGTGTAGATGATCAGTCTTCCCATCTATTCTGTGCAAACTAATGTGTACAATAGTAGGAGAAAAAAAGAAAAACACGATAGGGTCTTTGCCTTTATGAAGCTTACAGTTTACTGGGAGAGAAGAAATATAAATCCAGGAAAAGTTAAATAACACTACAAGACAATAATGCAAAGCATTATATGATTATTTGTCAAATAAATGAGTGACAATATGTTCAGGAGGCATGGCAGAATAGGGAATACTATGTTTGCTATGTGAATACTGTGTCTACTATGTGCCTGGCACTTTATAAACATTGTCTTATTTGATCCTCACAACATTTTATGAAGTAGGTACTGTTATTATCCTCATTTTGCAGTATCCTCATTTTTGAGGAAACTGAGGCAGACAGAAGTTAAGTTGCTTGCTCAGGGTCACATAGCTAATAAGTCTGGAAGGCTAGATTTGAGCTCAGGTTTTCCTGACTTCAGGCCCAATGTTCTAACCACTGTACCACCTAGCTGCCTCCTTATGTGAAATGAAACGCTTATAGACCATGTAACAGTCAGTCAACAAATATTTATTAGGGACCTACTATGTGCAATGCACTATGCTAAGTGCTGGGGATACATCGAAAAGCAAAAGATAGTTTAGTCCCTGTTCTCAACTTCCAAAATTTCCCAGAGGCATATAGTGCCTGATCTGTAGCTTGAGAATGTAGATGCTTGAGGATATTTCCAAGTAATAAGATAAAAAGATAGTCAAGTCCCTGTGCTCATGGTCTAACAGAGGAGCCAACACGCAAGCAACTATATGCAAACAAGATATATACAAGATAAATTGGAGATAAGCAACAGAAAGAAGGCATTAGCCCTTCTTTTAGAGGTACAAAGAAAGGCTTCTTGTTGAAGGTAGGATTTTAGCTGGACTTGAAAGAAGCCAGGGAAGGCAGGAGGTAGAAATGAGGAGGGAGAGTATTCTAGGCACAGGAAACAGCTAGAGAAAATGCTCAGAGTTGGGAAATGGAGTCTCTTGTTAATAATAATAATATTATTGTTAATAAATGTCCTTAATAAAAGGAGGTTCATTTAGTCATATAGCGTGTAAAAGACACTCTGCAAGAATATATCATGGGTTCAGATGAGCACAACTTCCCTATCACTGTGTTGGCCATGCTGGTCTGCCACCCAAGTTTAGGAAGGACCATTGTTGACTTCTCGTGGACTGGGTTTTATACTTTGCCCATTGAGAAGCTACGTTAGTGGCCTAAGTCTTAATTTCCTAAACCAAATAAAACTCTGTGATGTTTTCAATATCTTTTAAGGAAAAACTAGTCTAGCCTGAGTAGGACAGATTTTTCTACCCACTGGTAGCAAAAGACTGAAGGTCTTTTAGACATTCTTTCATTTAAATGGCCTTAGGATTATTACTGGACGATCCTGTCCTCAAGAATGTGAGAAACCAAGTATAGGAAGCACTGGAATAGAAAAGAAAAATAAAACAGAAAGAAAGCAAAATAAAAAAAATTTTTGAACAAAAACAAAAACCACCCCACCAAACTCCATCAAGCAATGTAAATGATCCTTGGAGTAGTGACTGACTGAATATGGAAGGAATGAAGACCAGAAATCCAAGGCTTTGCCTCCCTGCTTCAGAAGGTCTGAGTCCTTATCTTAATAATCTGGTTCCTGTGATAGATGATGTCAAATCTTTGCCATTCATCGTAAGTCTGCTGATGTAAAGAAGTGACAATGAGAAGCAGCAGCACTAGGAACAACAGGGCCACAATGTAGATAATGATACTTTTGGCCCCATCAGAAAGTGACCTTATGAGTCAGAGTAACCCGTAGGAAGATAGCTAAGAGATCATTACCTTCTGTCCTGGTGTCAATCGTAAGAACTACCTTGCATCACTTGAGTGCTCACTGGCCAGTCAGACAGGACCTCTCCCTCCATGGGAGGCCAATGATGGGGGTGGGGTAGGAGGTAACCAAAAGTTTGTCCCTTTAGAGGCCTCTGAAGGACATCTTCCCTTCTGTGGGGGCTGAGTTGACAGTTTTATCTCCCCTCGTTACCAAAAAGCAAGTCATCACTCAGTAATGACACCCCTCGTTTCTCCATGCCCTTCTTGGGAATGACTTGTCCAGTGACCATCTGGTACTGTACTGGCAACAATGTGCAGGGTTCCCATCCATTCCGGATGACAGGAAGCAAAGGCACACCTTGGGCCTGTCTTTGCCTCTGCCCATACAAGTGCCCTCTTTGCTGAGGCCCATATTGTTGTCAATTCTGCTGCTGCTTATACAGCAGTCCCCTCTGCTGTCTACTAACACTAAGACCCACACAATTGCTAACTCTGCAGCCTATTGCCTGCGTGCTCATATTGCCAAGGCTGATTGCTTACCCAGTATGGCAGAGCCTAGCAATTACCCCCCTCTTTTATTCCTATGCCAGGGCCTGAGAACGGCTACAGGCATTACCCCTGCCGTGCTGTGCTGGGCTGAACCAATGTCTGCTACTTATTACAGAGTGTGGGGCATAGGCGGACAAAGGGTAAAGTATACCAACAAATTCTCTGCAACAGAAGGGGGACCCCAGTACGGACTCCTGTTACAAGCCTGGGGGTTAGTTTGTACATCCTTGCCAGGACCATGGAAATTGATGGGATAGAGGAACTGAGTTGAGTGAATGCTTTAAGGATCAGCAATCTCTGGTTTTAATTCATAAGGATTTTTCTCAAGATTTTCTCTTTTTTGTCCTATGGCATCAACTTCAATTATTCTATATCTCGTAAACAATTCCTTTTCTGGTGTTGGGATTTTTTTTTTTAGTTAAATGTTTAGTTTGCCATCTTATTGGTCCTATGAACCAGAAGTCTCTTCAAATGAAATCTTAACCCATATTTCCCTCCTTTCAAGGTCCTCCTATGTACACTACTGATATGAAAATTAAATGTGTGGGTTAGGTAAGCTAGCTAAAAATCACTAGCTTTGACAGACAACCAAAAGTAAGATTCTTATAATGATTGAACAAAGGTTTCTTCAGAACTAATAAACCAGTGCATATCTCTGACTCCACTGTGATGTGTTCATGAAACAAGTCATGAAAAGGACAGGGGTCTCCGGTTGTTCTTCTTCAATAGCAATTGATCTCGTTCTGGCCAAAGTGGACCATGCGCTGGGCCCCACAAATGACATTCTGTCTCTCTCTGTACCTTTGCACACACTGTCTCCCATGCCTGGGAATGCACTACCACTGTATCTTCATCTCATAGAATACCTAGTTTCAGTCAAAGTATCTCTCAGTACTTTCTTCAGTTTGCTGAGACTGCTTTCCCCTCACTGTTAATGTCTTCTCCCAGCAATTACACATATATACACATACACATTATATGTATATGTATATATATACACACACACACACACACATACATATACATATTATATATGTATGTACATATATATGTGTATATGTATTTAACTGCTCATCTTCCCCCTCAGGATATTTCCACATCATAACAATAATAGCTAACATTTATGCAGAGCTTTCTATGTTCCAGGCACTTTGCTAAGCCCTTTACAATTATTATCTCATTTGTCCTTCACAACGATCCTGGGAGGTAGATGCTATTATTATCTTCATTTTATAGATGAGGAAACTGAAGTTAAGTGACTTGCCCAGAATCCCACAGTTAGAAAGTGTCTGAGGTCATATTTGAACTCAGATCTTCCTCATTTTCAGGCCCATCGCTCTCTCCACTGCACTCTCTCATTGCCCTAGAATGCAGTCTCCCAGAGGGAATTGTTTCATATTTGTCTATCTCCAGAAAAGAGCACAGTTTTGGCACTTGATAAATGTTTATTTGATTAAATTGAACTGTATCAAATTGTTTATTATATTTCAATTACAAACAAAGGTAGACAATTAGGGAAATAATATCATAATTGAAAAGAAAGTATCTTGGATTGAAATTTAACAACATCCTTAATATAAGATTGCTGTGATGAAATACACCTTGAGAGACTTCTGGAAAGAATGCACAGTGAAAGGGTGCAAGTGAGCCAGCCTTCTCATGACCCTCCTCCAAAATAGGGTAGAGACACTACAAGAAGTAAAACTGTCAGAAATACTAAAGAGGTAATGGGAAGTACAATGGAAAGAATATTGACTTTGGCATCAGAGGACCAGGGTTCAAATCCCTCCTCTGATCATTACTACCTGTATGACCTTGGGCAAATCACTGGCCTCCTGGTGTTTCAGTTTTCTCAACTGGGAAAATCTGGAAGTTGAACTAGTTGGCTCTTAAAGCCCCTTCTACCTCTAGGTCTACGAGCCTACAGTACCCTTAAAAGAATCACCAAAAACAATAAACAAATTGAAGAAGGGTTCCATTACAATGAACAAGAAGAATAGAAGGGAAAACATCAAAAGAAAGACATCCTGAAACAGCCCTAACAGCTTCATTAGAAATAATGCAAGAAATTCCTACAGTCACATTCCAGGATTTAAAGGGGAAAAAAAATAAAGCAGAGAAGGCATCATAAGAAGCATTAAGGGAAGAATTAGATTCAGCAAAGGAAACTCAGGAGGAATGAAAACTATTGCAATAGTCTGAAAGTTAACGTAAAAGAATAAATATCAAAGAAGCAATTAAAAACAGACAGTGAATGGCAGAAGATGGAAGAGATAATGAAAAGAAAATAATTCAGCTAAGAAAAAAACTAGGAGGTAATACAGACAAAAGGAAAAAATTTGGAAGGCAGCTTAAAAAGAGGTACCTCAGAATTCTTGGGGTTCATGACAATTTTAAAGAACAAAAGAATCTGTTCTATTTCAGGGAATTATACCTACATACAAACACACTGCTGTGGGGGCTTAGATAGTGTTTAGGTTTTACACACACACACACACACACACACACACACACACACACACCAGAGAGAATTCAGGAAAATATTCAAAATTCAATTCAACTGAACACATCATTGCCAAACTGCAAAATTATAACAGCAAAGAAAATAATTCTAGATAATGAGTTCATGGGTAGTGGTGACAATGATTTTATAATATATAAATTATGTGTTAAACTATCCCTTGAAAAAAAGAAAGGGGCACAAAATTGAATTGCGCAACTTGGTTTTCATTATAATTTTGTTTCATCCAATTCCTTAGTGACTAATTAGTCACCCTTCAAAATACAGGTGTGCTTTATTTTATGCAAATTCTGTAAGAGGGCTGACACACGAAAATAATTAGAGCAGTGGCTGGGGCTGATGGGGCAGCCAAATGAGCGTAAACTGTGTTGGAGAAAGAGACAATTTCTTAAGAGCAATGGTCTCTAAAATGGTACCCTGGGGAGCTGTAGCAAGACCTCAAGGGGCCATAGCATGAACCCAAAAGGAATGTGATTAACCAATTAAAGATAATAGCTAAGTTAATAATACCTAGCATTTTTATGGAACTTCAAGGTTTGCAGAGCACTTAACAAATATTATTTCATTTTATCGTTACAACAACACTGGTAGATAGATGCTATTACTATTCCTATTTCTCAGATGAGGAAACAGAGACGGAGAGTGTTTTGGTGACATCCTGTATCACAGAGGAAGTAAATGTCTGAGGTCAGATTTGAACTCAGGCTTTCCTGGGTCCAAGTCTAGAACTTACCCTTTAGCTATCTCAGAAAGTAGGGAGATGAGTCAAATCTTTTTTTCCTTGCAAGAGCCAATTGTGGGGTTTGTCTCCAACAAAACCATACCTGTTCACCCATTATCCTCAATACTCTCTTACTCTGGCCCCCTATCAGTACTGTGTTGGTGTTGGTATTATTCAGTCATTTTTTCAGTGGTGTCTGATTCTTCGTGATCACATTGGAGGTTTCCTTGGCAAAGATACTGGACTGGTTGACCATTTCCTTTTCCAGCTCATTTTACAGATGAGGAAACTAAGGCAAACAGTGTTAAGTGACTTGCCCAGGTTCACACAGCTAGTAAGTGTCTGAGGCCAGATTTGAACTTAGGAAGATGTCTTCCTAACTCCAGACCCACCACTCTATCCACTGTCAGGCTCCCTAGCTGCCCTATGATTTCTTTACAAGCTCCCAAATTCCCCCTACTCTACCCCTGCTGTTGGGGAAGTTATAACCTAACCACTATGGGAGCCCCCACAGCAGTATCTGTGCAGTTGCCTTTGGGGAAATCTCCTCCGCCAGGATACCCATCTCTGCCCTGTAGATAACCTGGTGGCAGTGGACTATACCCCTTGAATATAGTACACAACCTGATGGCTGTGTACTATAGAGCAGTGATTAGTGAACAATGACTAAGAGAGCCCTGTTCTGCCCACTCCTCCAAATCCTTTTGTTTGGGATTGAACAGGGTAAGTTGCACAGGAACACATAACTATGATTTCTATAGGTAGCAGTGACTCTGCACTTAATCTTCCAAAGTGAGGCTGGCTATATCTTCTCCCCACTACCTTCTCCCCACTACCCTCCCAAAGTTCTAGGGATGACCCATAGGAGTTGTGGTACCTTTTCTCTAATGTACTTTTTCTCTAATCAGCTTCAGCTCCCACTCTGATGTGTTCCCTCACTTTTAGCTGTCCAGTGTTCCAGTTCCATTTAAACAATTAACATCTATCAGCTTTTACCAAGGGGCATATACTCCAAAGATAGAGAAAGAAGAGAAATACAAATATTTCCCTCCCAATACATGCAGGCACACTCTTCCCTATTCCTTAGAAAGAATGGACTTAGACTTATTGCAGTTTCTACATAGAATTTCCCCCCACCAAATTCACTTTCAAATGTGGCATTGTGGATGGGTTGATGAGTCTGAATCTTTGATATTTCTGCACTGGGCTGGTTGGGTTGCTTAGGCTTTGTTCCTGTGAAGGGGGAAACCTGACTGATACTGGTACCCTGTTAGTTTAGGTTAGTTGCTGGGATTAAATGAGATAACTGTAAGACATTAAACAGTTAACAAAAGAAGGTTTACTTAGCTATAGCATAGAAAGGAAGATTCACCAAGTACACTCCAGCACTTAGACTGGGCAGACACACCATACCCTTCTCCTCTACATGGAAATGCATATGGTTAATAGGGTGGGGTGTAGTGATTTCTGTGGTCTTGGAACATCCACCAAGTCTGAAAGGCCCAAATCCATGAAAATGGGCTTTTTATGCCCTTATGTGACCAGGAGGCCAAGTCCATACGGCCAGAGACCACCAGAAAACTATGTCAAGGGAGGTTCAGCTTGAGCCTCAGCTCCTTAGGTTAGCAAAGTCCCAGAGACAGTTTTGTCACTTTTCAGGGAAAACCTAGTATAATACATAGAAAGGGAAACAGAGAGAACCTTGGTAAATGGTAGTCTTATCACAGATCCTCACCATTGGACTTCCAGAAAATTCTAGTGTGGACTCTGGGTCCCAGACCTGGGTCGCTCACTCTCCTGATCTTTGGAAGCTCACCAGGTTGTAGCCATCTCTAATCTTCTTCACCTAAAATAGGAGAGAACCAACATAACAGAAGCCTGCGTTCGTGGGTCCCATGGCAGTCTCCAATGGGGAAGGCCTAAGACTTCTCCCCTTATGGCTTATAGCTAAGTAGCATCTAGGCAGGAGAATTTAGGATAAAGGTCTTTGGCTGTTCTTCACTACATAGTTAATAGACCAGAGCTAGTTATAGAATGTTTGTACACATTCCAAATTGGAAAGTAAACAACTTTATTAAATAGCATTATCAATCAGTGGGGTGATTATATCAGCCCCTCCTTATATAAACAAAAGAACAAATGAACAAGGAATAATGAATGAATGAGTGAGCAAATGAATGAACATATATTGGGGACAATCATATTTAGGGATATGGGCACATAATCAAAAAAAGTTTGCAGGACACTGTTCTATAGCACTAAAATACAAGGGACTGAGACAAGCAGGAAACCAGGTGCAGGAGCAGAAATTCAAGCTATAAAACTCAATATGAAAGTAAGAATCAAGATGCAGGAAGTGTCAGCAAGCCATTTGCCTGATTCAACCTATCTCCCCAACATTTAGGCCTTTCATAGCTATTGTGTGTTGTTGTTGTTCAGTCATTTCAGTTGTATCCAGCTTTCTGTGACCCCATTTGGGATTTTCTTGCAAAGATACTGGAGTGGCTTCCCATTTCCTTCTCCAGATCATTTGACAGATGAGAAAACTGAGGCAAACAGGGTTACATGACTTTCCCAGAGTCACACAGCTAATAAATGGGAGGCCAGATTTGAACTCAAGAAGATGAGTCTTCCTGACTCTGGGCCCAGCACTCTATCCACTGAGCCACCTATATGCCCTTACTGAGTGTTGTACCATTATCTCTGATTTATCCATTATATGTCTTGTCTTACAGAATTGTTTTCATGCTTTCTCTCCCGTTAGATTTTAATGTAACACATAAACTTCTCCAGGACAGCGACTAGTATTTTTTGTCCTTTCTTTGGATCCCAGCACTTAGCACATAGTAGGCACTTAATAAATGTTTGTTGATTGACTTAATCTCTTCTGGGCCTCAGTTTCGTTATAAAAAATGGGGGAAGGTGGATTTAGTTTTCTAGCTCTAAATCTATGATCTAATTTCCAGCTCTAAATCTATGAAGCATGACGGATGCAGGAGGAGATAATCTCTTGGATAACATGGACTTATTGATCTATCAATTCTCTAGGTAAAACTGTAACTATGGATGGATAGTCAGAATTTTTTTTAACTGGAGGCCCTGAAACTGAAAGTGTTTTGTTGTCATTTTCAGTCCTTTAGCACTCTAGAAACAATTGAACTTAGCTCCTAGTCAATAGGCTTGATTTGTTAAAATAATAAGCTGTAGGAACTTACAACCCTTGCTCCCTACACCTGCTATTGCCTTAGCCACCCAAATCTTATACCTAATATTTACATATATAAGATTTATTGTATATAAGATTTAGATTATTATATTCTCTAAATAAAAATATTTTTATGTATATATATGTATATATGTATAACCCACATATGTACAAGCTGTCTCCCCTAGCTATAATGTAAATATCTCAAGGGCAGAAACTGTTCCCCTTCATCTTTTTTGTTTGTTTTTTTTTTGCATCCCCAGCCCCTAGCACAGTGTAGGTGCTTAATAATGCTTGATGATTGGTTGACTGCACTTGAACCTCAGTGAGCTCCTTTCTGGTCTAGTCTTCTTCTCTCCACTTCCCTTCCTCCCTCCCCCTCCCCCAGTAGCCTCCTCAGGAGTCCTGCCCCATACACACACACACACACACACACACACACACACACACACACACACACAGTGTTACCCAGGAAGAAGAGATTCCGCCCTTCCCTCCCCTCCCCCCACCTTCCTCCTCCCACAAGCCACCCTGTTTTGCAGTAAACAGATTTTACTTAACTCTCTGCTTATGATGCCATGACTTTGGCATTTACTTGAGTGAGTCTAACCAGGCTATGAAATAAAGAGTCTCAGACTCTTCCCTCAGTTCCATGTCTGCATTTTGAAGGAGAGCACAAAGAAAGCCTGCCCTGCCCTATTTCTCACAGTGAGTCATTTCATCAGTCCAAACACACAGTCCTAGGTACCACCTCCTCCAATCTCTATTCTAACTTAGTCAGCCCCCATAGATATTACATTAAACAACTGGAACATAGCAATATATTGACTAATTCTCTTCATGACCACACCAGATATTGAGTAGGCTGGCTGCCAATGCCATCTTATCTTCTTTACTAGAATGGAAACTCTATGAGAAAGGACCCTCTCTTATATCCATCTTTATACCCCATCCCTCCCAATGTCTTTCAGAGTAGTTTGCACATGGTCAGTTCTTCATAACTGATCGTTGACTAACAGAAGTGCCTGAATGACTAATATTGAAACATTTCATCCCTGTAACTTATCCCAGGGACAAGTACTGAATTCAGTTAGAAGAACATTCTCTGGGAATGACAACATCAGGAAAAACAAAAAGAGAAACCTGAATACTCAGGGCCAGATTCTTGCATGCACCTGTCCACTGTTTTCCAGCAAGTAAATCAGGTTTTAGGGTATGGGTCTCAGTGGGCAAACCTCGACACTGAAACTTTTAAAGAAGTAATGTATTGGGTGAAGTGCAAGGAAGCAAACAGGCTAAGTTTAAGTGAAAGCTTGCAAAGGGGAAAGATGATAACCACCAACGAGTATGCACTGTACTCGATGTTACAAAGAGATAAAATATGTGATGGGTGTCGGGAAGGGGAAAGCAATTATATTCTATCAATGGAAGCTGAACAAGAATGATGGTGGGCTAAAGCAAGACACATTCTGACTGAATTGCAAGAAAACTTTATAAGGATAATTAAATAATGGAGTCAGCTGCCAAGAAAGTTTGAAGGATTATTACTGGTGATATTCACTTCTAGATTTGACAATCAGCTATTGAGAAGGAAGCAAAGAATAATGGTTACTATTCACCCACAATCCAGAAAGAGACTCAATTGCCATCAAAGCCTGTCTCAGTTCCAATACCACAATTTTGCTAAACAATTTGACATTTATTTTGTAATATTTACTTTACTGCAATAAGTCACAATGTTTCCCTTAATGCCTTGTTATGGTACTAAAATTCCAACCCAATAGCAAAATTTCAGTGAAAAACATTGGATTTATGGGTTATGATTTCATTTTTTTCTAATTGTTCCCTTCAGATCACAGCATCATAGTAAGTGATCCAAAGCACCCTTTGCAATCTCTTGTGTTTCATGTACTATGTAAAAGCTGAATGGAGGATTAATTGCTTTGTAATGCAGTTTATTTTTCTTTCCAACTGAAATTTCTGCACAATATCAGTTGGGGAATGGGTTCAAATAGGTTAACAGCTTTATGACACATTGGAGCTGGATTAGATTTTAAATGTTTATACTATAAATGTCTGAAACTAATGGAAAACTTAATTGCTCTCCACCAACAGTCATTAATAAGTGTCTTCATAAGTATCCACTCCCACTCAATACATATATTTGAACAACAAACACATATGGGGGAAGGGTTTCAGGCGTGACATTTGTATTCAACATTGTGATTGTTGTCTAGCCCATTTCCTTTTCAAGTATAAGAAAAAGAATGCTCACTGTTTCTCTTTCATACTCAATGAGAATGAAGGACCCTTTTTTAGATCTCTAATAAATAATTGCAAATGAGAGTTGCTGATGTTTATGAAACAGTGTTATGAGTCAGGATTCACAAAGGCTAAAGAAAACATACCAAACAAGCAAATACAATTAAAGAGCAGATAATTTCTATGATTAAACTATAAAAAAATCTTCTCTAAAACATATCCCAATCAATACTTGCCTTCTTATCCTATGTGATTCTGGTTCATATCCTTCCATAAGGGATTTACCCAATGTATTAGAACCCTTCTTTAGGTCCTCTAATATCTTATGGACACCAGTACAACCTCAAGGCTGCTTATCTCTTGTCTCTCATTCTTGTTACACAACAAGTTCACCTCTTTTTTGGTCATGCATGCTCTCCATGATGTTTCTTGCACCATTTTTTGCATTTTTCATTGCTGGCAATATGCTGCAGTCTACTTACTCTCATCATATGTCTTTTCATTGGCCTTTGGGTTACCTGCAGTTCTGTATCCCCTGAACTTGTGGTGTTCCATGAGTCATGGTCATATTAAGTAGCATCAGAAAAATATTGGTGTTTAAAAGATGGACTTTTGTAGCAGGAAGCAGCTTGGGAAGTTTGAAAGTGCTATACAATTCCTCAAATACAATTCAGTCTGCTTTTTTTCATATCCAATTCAGTACCAACTTATTGTCTATTTTTTAGTCCCTGTCTAAGATATATACACTAGTGGACTAACTCAGTTGGCTATCCATTCAAATGTATGGCATAATTGACATAATACATGTTCTTTAAAAATTTGGTTTTCACTTTGTGGACTGTGAGGCAAATCTCTTCTGAATGGCCATGGATTGCACAGAACAAGTCTTATAATATTGTTTGATGCAGCGACAACAATGTTATACATGCAACTGGATCTACCATATAACATTTATTATATTCTCTTTAGAATTTCCATGGGTTACCGGGTTGTTGACTTCTCCTTGTTGTTTCTCTTCTCTTCTATTCCAGTTAAATATTTTACTATCTGATTAATGGTTCCTGACTGATCTGTTCATTTACATCCTAAAACTGAAATATTTTCCTCCATTCCTCCCTTCCCTCAGCCTGTTGAATTTCCTACCTATCCTTTAAGGCTCAACTTTAATACCAATTCTTCCTTAAAGCTTTTCTATATCTTCCTAGTCCATAATTATCCTTCCTCTTTGGACATCATGTAGCCTCAGGATTTCACCTTTTTTGATGGACTTATCCTGTATGATTTTGTATTATGGTTATTTATCTATATGTCATAACTTCCTACTTGACTAGGACTACTTTAATGGACTGCAATCCAGTGACACTGGCCTTCTGGCTGTTCCACCAAACAGACACTCCCTTTAGACTCTGGGCATTTTCACTGGCTATCTCCTATACTAGGAATGCTCTCCCTCTTTATCTCTACCTCCTGGCTTCCCTGGCTTCCTTCAAGTTCCAGCTAAAATTCTACCTTCTACAGGAAGCCTTTCCCAATCCCTCTTAATTCTAGTGCTTTTACTCTATTACTTCCTATTTGTCTTGTATATAGTGTATTTGTACATAGTTGTTCGTTGTCTCCCACATTAGACTAAAAGCTCCTTGAGGGCAGAAGCTGTTTTTTGCCCTTCTTTGTATCCCCGGAGCTTAGCACAGTGCCTGGCAGATAGCAGGCATTTAATAAATGTTTATTAATTATTGACGGAGTAGGCACTAGTTGGGGAACTTTAGTAAATAGCAAAGTACTTAATTGGGACAGAATAAGAAAAATAAAATCAACAAAGTGCATCATTCTTACATTCCCTCCACCCCACTCCAACACACAAATGAGTACAATTTCCTATAGGTTCAATCTTGCACTGAAGATAAGTTTAGGACCTCTTTCCTTAGTTAATTCCTGAGAAACTCGTGCTCCATTGTATCATCACTACTTTTCCTGAATCCACCATTCCTCAAAATCAAGCTTACTTATAGTTCTGCTGCTCATCAGTCTCACATCTCCACTTAGCTGTCACATGAAAGGGATACTCAGGTTTTGTTGACTCTTCCTTTTCAGTGGATGGTCCTCAGTTCTTACTCCTACCTGAGTTAGGGCAGCAAAATTCCACTAACCTCTTCTTTACTTTAGGGCATAGGGAGTATGCCTTCCGTATGGTATACAATTCCTGCTGAATCTTTTTGAGTTTGGGGATAAACACAGTCCTTTCCATTTATCTTTCCAAATTCTGTCATGTACTGAATCTAGTAAATTGCCTTGAAGGACTGAAAATCCACAAGTCAGTGGGAACCCTTTGAGGGGAAGGAAATATCTGTCATCACAACAAAGCCTATGTTCCCCTTGCACAAATATATATGTCATATATACATGGATAAACACATTTTTACCCTTCATTACTTCAAAAAGGCTATGATGTAGATCACAATGATAATAATAATAGCAGTATTTGTGTAGTACTTTACATACATTGCACAATATTTTATATACATCATCTCATTTTATCCTTGAATATAAAATGCTATGATTATCCCCATTTGACAGATGAAAAACTAAAGTAGAGACAAGTTACTTAACCCCCCCTGAGGTTAAGTAACATCTGAAGCAGGAGTTGAATTCCTATCTTTCTGACTCCAAATCTAGCGCGCCATTCATTATACCACCATCTGCCTTACAACTCCCCTCTACTTTAGCAGATAGTTTTGTGAGTTTCTGTGACCAAAAAGCACTCTATCCACCACACCACCTAGCTGCCCTGGTACAGGATGCAGGAAAACAAAAACCTAACTAATCAATTTAAAGGTGAGAAAAGATTAAACTTATACTGAATGAGATCTCAGAGGATTTCAGATGATGGTAGCCATGATCTCTTTTAAGTCTAAAAATCCTATAATCCTTGACTTAATGGGAAATGGATAAAAAAAAAGGTTTTTAAGTCATTTTATCTTTATTAAACATTTTATCTTATTCTAGATTCATAGAATTTTAGAATTGGAAGTGACTTTAAAGAATCTAATACCCTTATTTTACAGATAAGGAAATTAAGGCCCACAGAGAATAAGTAATTTAACTGAGGTATTTATATAAACTTTTGTAGCATACAGTGGGTTAAGAATCAGGAGACCTGGTTTTTCATTTCAGTCCTGTCACTTTTACTTGCTATGTGATCTTAGGTAAATTGGTTCTTCAGTTTCCACATCTGTTAAATGAAGGTCTCTGACAGCTCCAGGATTCTCTGATTTGTTTTCTATCTTCAGTTTTGGTATCAATTTCTAGTATTCTTTTAAGTCAAAGTTTGAAATAGATATTGTCATCTCGGTTGTTAACAGATGCTGAATGCACTCTTTTGAATGGTATTCAAAGGACATGTATTCTGATTCTTTAAGATGTCTACAACCCAAGATTTACCGAGGGTTACCTTAATAAAGGTCTTCAGATATATGTGGGGTCAGTTGTCTAACCACCAAAAGGAAAAGCATTTAGACCACAGCATAAATTTCCTGGCAATGAGAATTATTAAATATTTAGAATTGATTACCAAAGGAAGGTTATATATGTAATCTGCTCCTGTGGAGTCTTTATAAACAGGAGAGATATGTACCTATTGGTAATGTTTAGTTTTTTGTTTGTTTATTTTGTTTTGGTAGTTCTCTCTGGAGGGAGAGGGATGGACAAGATTACTTTTCAAAGTTCCTGCTTGTTGACTTCCAATCCAGTGTTTATCTGCCATGGTCTCTCCTTCAGCAACCAAGCCAACCTGTTTGTTGTCACCTTGCCTGTCACTTGATCCCTCCCTCCCCGGTGCTTTGGGGCAAGTCTTTCTACATAATTAAGTGACTTTCTCCCTTCTTTCTACTTTCCCCTCACTGAATTAATGTCTTTTCAGACCTATCTCCTACAAGAAGCTTTCCCTAATTGATCTCAATTTCAACAAGTCCATTACTCCAAGTTCTTTTACCATTATACTAAACAAATTTGATCCATTTTATGGGATGCTATATCTCTTTAACTTTAGTTTGTTCTATCCCTATAATTAGATTATGTCTTCCTGAGCAATTATATCTTTAGCACAATGCTCTGCAAACAATGGATGAATTCTAATACTTCTGTTAAGCATATGCAATACTCCAGTGGACTTATGGTCTCATCAATGTGGATGCTTCCTTCAATGATGCAGAATGCTACCCAATTAATGTCTACCTGTTTTATGTAATTCTTCTCAATCAATCAAGCATTTTTAAAGTGTTTACTATGAAACAGTTTCCATAAATATACCCAGCATGTTAGGGGGTTTCTTTTCATTCCAGTGACATGGTGTATTTAACCAGTATATGATGCTGATGTCCCCTGCCTGTTCCAACTCACAATAAGGACCAGGTACTAGGCAAGCCTATGTTCACCATTGTTGTATTAAGGGGTGTGCTGGAACCAGTTCCAACTGACTAATGTTTTGTTGATTGTCTCCACTTAAGAAGGCATTAATAAACATAAGTATACCTATATACTTCCTCTCCCAACTCCAGTCCATTGTTAAATATTTACTAGTACACCCTGGTAGTAATGCATTCCACCTGGCACTTTAGGGATCTTTGGGAAAGTGTAAACATCTCCATGACTCTCAGAGAACTGGCAACCTCTATCCCTCAGTTTCTCCCCAATTTGGGTGGCAGCATTCTTGTTAATAGTCTAAGGACTATGGTCAATGTCAATTTATCCAATAAGCTCTAGAGCCCCTATCCCACTGAGAAAACTTCTTCCTTGATCTGTTATATTTCAAAGGACTTATTTAAACTTTTTTTTCTCTATTTAAATTTTTTTTGCCTTTTTAATGTTTCCTGAAAGCAACATATTGTTGAATTCAAAATTTTAATCTGCTATTGGTTTCCATTTTATGGGTAAATTTGTCCCATTTACATTCTAAGCTACAATTCTTAACTCCTATTTTTTCTCACTATCCTTCTCATCGTATTTACCCTATCTCTCCTCATTCCTCTGCTTTACTTTTACCTACTGCCTTGCCCTTGTATTCCTTAACCTTCCTACCCCTCTAAAAGTCCCTGTCTTATTCACTCCCCCAACCCTATCCCCTTGCCCTTTCATTTCTTTCTGACTTTAGAAGACTTTTATACCCTTCTAGATATATATGTTGTTCCTTCTTTAACCCATTCCCGGTGAGAGCAAGGTTCTAGCACTACTGCTGTCCCTGCTATTAGCTTCTGTATCAATTTTTCCTTTTATGCCTCATTTGTATGAGATAATTACTCTTTTTTATCTCTCCCTACACAGTTTTATTTTTTTCAGAATCACCCCATCATATTCAGCTCTGTCTATGCCTTTCTTTCTAACTACCCAAATAATGATGACAATCATAAGAGTACTGCTAATATTTTCACATAGATGAAGTAAACATTTTGACCTTATTGAGTCACTTATAATTGGTCTTTAATGTTTACTTTATATTTCTCCCAGATGTTATATGTCAAATTTTCCCTTAAGTTCTGGGATTTTTGTCACAAAACTTGAAAATCTTTGAGTTTGTTAAATGTCCATTTTTTTCCCCCACTCAGGATTATACTTAATTTTGCTGGGCAAATGACCCACAGTTGTAATCCCAGCTTTTCTGCTCAAGGGAATATAGTATTCCAAGATGTATGATCCTTCAATGTAGTAGCTGCTAGGTCTTGTGTAATCCTTATTGTAGCTCCATGACATTTAAATTGTTTTTTCTTGTTGCTTCCAATATTTTCTCCTTAACCTGCGAGCTTTGAAACTTGGCTATGATATTCCTGTAAGTTTTATCCTGGGATCTCTTTCAGGTGATGATTGGTATATTTTTTTTATTTCCATTTGGCCTTCTTATCCTAGAATTTTGGAGCAATTTTCCTTGATAATTTCTTGTAACATTGTATCAAGATTCTTTTTTTTAATCATAATTTTCAGGTAATCTGACTATTCTTATATTATTTCTACTCAATCTGTTCTCCAGATCAGTTGTTTTTCTGATGAGATATTTCACTTTACCTTCCATTTTTTCATTCTTTTGATTTTGTTTTATGATTTCTTGGTGTCTTAGAATGTCATTAGCTTCTGCTTAACCAATTCTAGTTTTCAAGGAATTATATTCTTAAGTTTTTGAGTCTCTATTTCCAATTGGTCGACTTTCTTTTAATAATTTTCCTTATTTTCTTGGATTGCTCTTACTTTTTTTCTAATTTTTCCTCAATCTCTCTTATTTGACTTTTAAAGTCCTTTTAAAGTTCTTCCAAGAACTCTTTTTGCGTTTAGGACAATTTGATATTTCTCATTGAAAAAGGAGTGGCTTTCTTAAACTCCATTATCTTCCTCTGAATATGAACCTGGATCTTCTCTATCCCCATAGTAACTATCTATAGTTGGGTTCTCTCTCCTTTGCTTATTCATTTTCATTCATTCATTCATTCATTCATTTGTTTATTTGTTTGTTTGTTTGTTTATTTATTTTTGTTCTGAGCGGCTATTAGTATAATCAAGTTTTAGTCCCGAGGCATGGGGAATGATGCCCCAAGCCTCAGTTTCTTCTTACTGTTCTTTTATGAGGTCTGTCCCAGGGCCGAACCTTGGACTCTCCTTTCCACCCCTGAGCCACAGCTAGGGCCCCCAGACACACTGTCCCACAAATGATCTTGCTCCCTGCGGTCCCTCTCTTGGCTCCAAACTACAGCTGTCCTGTCTGTCCTGGAACTGAAACTGGGGACTTTGCTCTCCTGTAAGTGCCCACAGCCAGTAGGGTCACTGTCCCTCGCTACTGCACTCACCAGGTGTGTGCTAGTTCCTTCTCCCCACAGGCACAGCCCAAGATGCGTCAGGTTAACGCAGCTGTGCTTGGGATCCCTGGAGAGTGGAAGGTTCTTCAATCTTCTCCTACTCAGCTGTCAGACCCCTACACTGTCTGTGAGATGGACGTTTCTAAGGCTGAGGCTGCCTCTCCACCCAGCTGCCCCCAGGGCTTGTTTTTTGTTGACTCTGCAGAGTCCGCCTGGAGGTATTTGCACTTCACAAAGGTTGAAACTCTGCCCTTTGAGGTTAGGTCTTTCCTAGGGTCTTCTCAAACTGTCTTGGGAGGACAACTGCTTTACACTGTGTTTATTTCTGTTGCTCTGAGGTGATATTCTGTCTTTTTTTGTGGAGAAAATTTGAAGAGCCTTAAGTTTTCTGACCTACTCCATCATCTTCCCAGAATCCTTTCTATCATTTAAACTTGGTAAAACAGAGGCAGCCAACAAATGACCAGACAAGCATACTCATTTATATAGTATTTTATTCATCACCAAAGATTCAACAAAAGGAATAAAATAAAACATATATTAAAAACAACTTCTACATAGATGCATGAGTATCTGTTCTTGGGCCACAACTGTTAGTACACAGTTCATAAGTACGCCCCAAACCCGGGAGCTCAGAATGGCATAATTCAGACGTCCAGATCCAGACCTCTCATATACTGCATCCACTGAGGGTGAACATATGTTACTCCTGTTATCGTTGCACTTGTGGCTATGATTGGGAGGTAAATGTCTAGATGGGATGGGGGTGGGAATTGACAACCAAGTATAATTGTTGATGGAAACCTCTCATACCTCAGACTACACTAGTACCTTGTGCCTTCCGTCTCCTGCTGGACACAATCTGAAGAAAGGTGACAAGGGGTCAAGCCAAGTGTCTTTCATCTGCCCCAAATCAACCACTTCCACCTATTCCAGCACAAGGCAACTTCCACCTCTTGCTGCCAGCCCAATCTCTCAACTCAGTTGTGGAGAACCTCCAGTGCAAAGAAGAACAACTAAATCAGAAGTGGGGAACCTGGGGCCTTGAGGCCACATGTGGCCCTCTAAGTCCTCGGGTGCAGCTTTTTGACTGAGTCCAAGTTTTACAGAACAAATCCTTTTATTAAGGGGATTTGTTCTATGAAGTTTGGATTCAGTCAAAGGGCAGCACTTGAGGACCTGGAGGCCCACATGTGGCCTCGAGGCTGCAGGTTCCTCACCCCTGAACTAAACCTTTGACTTCAGGCCTTCCATTTCCTGCTACACATGTCCTTTGAGGGAGAAGGAAGAGAAAAGTTGGTGGGAAATAGGACTTTTTCCCCCAGGTGTGCCCTTTTCCTGCCTAATTCCTGCCTTTGGAAGGATGAGGTGTTGAAAAGTGGGGCCTCCCATCTGACCATATGCTTCCCATCTTATATTGCATTTGCCTCTAGCCCAATCTTTAACCTCTGTTAGCTAGAAAAAGAATGGGGCCCTCCACTCATATCTGATCAAATCCTTCACATCCTAGTGACTTTGCACTCCTGTAGATCATCATCCAAATCCCATTCCCCCACCTGATTCCTCATACCCTAAAGTTTCAACCTAACTTCCACTATGCCCTCTGGAACATGTGTTCCATAGGCAAGAAACATTGCTTATCTTAAATTTTTTCTTCTCCTACTCCTTCCATCTACTAGCTCTTACTGAAACCTGCCCCCAATAACATGGCTTCCCTGGCTACTCTTTCCAGTACTGGCTTCACTTATTCTCCTTACTGATTGAGGTGGGGGAATTGGAATACTCCTCATTCCCCATTGCCATTTCCAGGTTCTTCTCCTTCCTCTATCATTCAGTATCCTCTTTTCCTTTGAGGTTCATGCTACTCATATCTACCACCCAATCAATATCTCACAGAATTCCAGGTCATTCCCCTTCCTTCTTCAATGAGTTTGCTACCTGGCTCACAATTTTTCTCTCCTCTTAATAACCTGTCTCATACTAGGAGACTTCACCATATATATTGACCTTCCCTCAAATACCCTAAGCACTCAGTTCTTCAATATACTCACCTCCCATGAGTTATTCCTCCACCCCAACTCAAGCACACACAAAGATGGTCATAATCCATTGGCTTTTCACCTCTCCCTCTGTCTACCCTTACAAAATCCTACTCTTTGTTCACATTGTGGCCTCCAATCCCTCAATTCTCTCCTAGGCCATCTTCCCTGAATTAGCCACGCTCTTTTCTTCTTCCCATCTTGGCGCCTTGGTGAACAAATTCAATTCTGCACTGTCCTTTTCTTCTTTTTTTACACTACTTCAGATGGAGATCTCATCAGCCCATGAATTTAATTACTATCTCTATACTTATGATTCTTAGATCTACCTATCTTGCCTCAAACTCTCTGACCTCTAAACTCATATCTCCAATTGCTTTTCAAATATATTGAATTGGATGCCCAGTAGACATCTTGCACTCAATTTGTCCAAAATAGAATTCATTATCTTTCCCCTTAAATCCTGACCCCCCCCCAACTCCACTGTCTTATTATTGTAGAGGACAACACCATCCTTCCAGTCTCTCAGACTTGCAACAGAGGTGTCATTCTGGACTCTTCATTATATCTCATCCCCATATCCAAGCTATTGCCAATTTCTGTTGATTTCACCTTTGCAACATCTCCCAAACATGCTCCCTTCTCTCCTCTGATACTGCCACAATTCTAGTGTGGGTCCTCATCACCTCATCCAGAGTATTTCAATAGCC
The DNA here is from genome assembly GCF_900497805.2 of Vombatus ursinus. Taxonomy (NCBI): domain Eukaryota; kingdom Metazoa; phylum Chordata; class Mammalia; order Diprotodontia; family Vombatidae; genus Vombatus; species Vombatus ursinus. Next base: position 72,599,654 of record NW_020954610.1, on the reverse strand, counting down.
CGCTGGTGGGTCTGCCTGCCTCAAGTCTGTCCCTACTCCAAGCCATCCTCCATTCAGCCACCAAAGAGATTTTCCTAAAGAGAAGGTTTTAATCATGTCACCCTTTCCCACCTCCCTCCTACCCTAATAAACTCCAGTGGCTCCCAATTAACTCCAAGATCAAATACAATATGTTCTGTTTGGCATTCAAAGCTATTTATATCCTAGCCTCTGCTACCTTTCCATTCTTCTTATACCATACTCCCCAATGCATACGATTTAATCTAATGACACTGGCCTCCATGCTGTTTTATGAGCAAGACACTCCATCTTTCAGGTCCAGGCATTGTCTCTGGATGTCCTCCATGCCTGCAATGCTATCCCTTGTCTGGTTAGACTACTGACCTCCCTAGATTCCTTAAAATCCCAACTAAAATCCCATATTATATAAGAAGACTTCCCCAATCCCTTTTAATCCTAGTTCTTTCCCTCCGTTAATTATTTCCTATTTATCCTGTACATAGCTTGCTTTGTAAATGTTTGTTTGCATGTTGTCTCCCCTATTAAATTGTAAGCTCCTTGAGGGCAGGGGCTGTCTCTTGCCTCTTTTTGCATCCTCGATGCTTAGCAGAGTGCCTGGCACACAGCAGGTACTTAGTAAATATTGATTGATTGATTCTCACAGCTCAGTTTCTGGCAGCAACCCCTGTTCTCAGGTACAGCTACTCATGGGCTAGATATTATAGGGCTGCACTTGCTCCTCATGGCTTGTCCATTTCCAGTAGAATGCCATCAAAAGTAGATTAGACACCCCTCTGGCTGCCACTCCTCACTCTCAACCTTGAACTCTCAAACTTACCAGGGTTGTAAAGTCCTCCAGACTCATAGCTCGTTTTGCAGTGTCAACTCTACACCACTCCTTTCCTCACTTCTAAGTCACTCTTCCTTTCTACTCAACTCTTTGGCTATATGAAAGGGCTGAATTGAGACAAAGGGCCTAAGGTAGTCAAATGAGGTATGGACATTTTATTCCTATCAATGTAGCATGAGAGGTAGCCAGGTGAGGTGGATAGAGAGCTAGCCTTAGATTCAGGAAGACCTGGGTTCAAGTCTAACTTCTGACATATATTAGCTATATGATTCTGGGAAAGTCACTTAAGCTCTCAGCATCTTCAAAGTGTTCTCCAAGGCTACTAGTTGAAGAGGAAATGCCAATCTGCATTGAAAGAAATTCTTCACTGGGAATTCCTTACATCAATGAAATAAAGGGTTAAAAAAAGTCAGATATCAGTGGAGTATATGAGCTATCCATCTCTTTGGCTTTACTCCATGACCATAGTATTTTTTTTCTAGGTCTCACATCTTTTAAGTCACTTCTATAAGTTATACCTTACTCTTGCTAAATGATCAGCTCATTTTCTTTTATAGTTTTAAATTTTTTTTCATTTTTTAATACCACTTCTGTGTAATTTCTCATATTTTATATTTGCTACCTGTTTCCTCGCCTGTTTACCACCCCCACTGCCCTTTGGATCATCTTCCACTTCTGCCTTTCAAGACTAGAATTCCATGACTCACAACCCATGAAATACAATGGGTGTTCAATAAAAATGTTACCCATGATTCTTTGACTTCAGCTCCCTCATCAGAGCAGATAGAGAACATTCATTGTCATGTCTTTCCTTTTTCTATTTTGGAATTTTCCCAGGAGTGATATTTTAAAAAATACCCAAGGTTACTGCCTTGAAAGAACAGAGTCAAAAATATACTACTGGCCATTCATTGGAGAGTATAGCAAAGGTCCTTTCAGTTACAAAATTACAAAGGCCCCTACAGAATTCTGTTCCGGAAAAGAACAGCAAAGACATTATTAGAACTGGTGCCTTTGTAACCCTATAGCAGTTATCAGAAGAAATCTCTCAATTTATATAGAATGATAAAAGGCCCCTTTAGATATAAAATAAATTTAAGAACAGGAAGCTAGGTGGCACAGTAAGTAGAGAGTCAGGACTGAAGATTCATCTTCCTGAGTTCAAATCCAGTCTCAAATACTTAACTAGTTTACTAGTTGTGGGACTCTGGGCAAGTTACTTAACCCTGCTTACCTCAGTTCCTCATCTGTAAAATGAGTTGGAGAGGGAAATGGCAAACAACTTCAGTATCTTTGCCAAGAAAACTCTAAATGGGGTCACTAGGAGCAAGACACAACTGAAACGACTGAACAACATATTTAAGAACATTATCTCATTCCCTAGTCTAGGAATATCATCTGATTCTCAAGGGCTATGTTAGAGGAACACAAACCTTGTTAGATTCTATTCTTCTGGAAGGGCTTTATGAATATGCAGCAGCCTCTCATGGGTCTGATCCCAATATTAATCAGCATGAAAGCTTTGACCTGCTCTAATCAATTATGAACTGGACTGGCTCATCCCTCCTTAGGCAGCCTGGTGGCTCCCTGTCCCTGAAGACTCACCATATTGGTGCTAGATTTAGTGTGACTTTAACCCTAATATAGCTCAGAACTCTTAAACTCAATCAATTCACCAGCCTCAGCCTCCTGGGAAGCAGGGATTACAAGTATATGTCACCACACCCAACTGCGTTGCTTTTCAAGGACCATCCCAGCTAAGTGTGGATAGGCCCATCATGAGTAGCTTGCCCACCAGGTGATCAATGCTTTGGCCATGGCAACTTGGGAAACAAAGAAGAAATATGAAATGGACCTCAATCCTGTACCTTGCCTTTCTAGCCCTACAGTTCAGTAGCAGAGTAACAGAAAACAGGGGGGTGCTAAGAATTATAGTTTTTAGATCATCTAATAATTTAATGGTGCACTACATATGACAGCCCTGTTTAATACTGATCATTGGATGGAGGCATTGAATGATATCAGTGCTGACATTCTCATGATAGCTGATCCCACAAGATATAAAGAAGTTATGATGAATGGAAGGGTGGCATACAGGCTCTTTCTGGAGAGTCAAATAAAGGAATGGAAAAGCTGGTTTTGTCAAATGTCTGGAATTGCCTCAAGCTAGTCTAACATATACACATACATGTAGCAAATTTCATTATTCAACAGTCATAACTTATTCTTAATGAAAAATTATATTAATGACAATAGCTATCATTTCTAGGGTACTTTAAAGTTTGCAAAGCCTTAAATATGAACTTGTTTTATCCTCACAACACTGGTAGGTAGGAGCTATTATTATACCCACTTTATAGATGAAGAAATTGAGGCAGATAGAAGTTAAGCAACTTGCCCAGGGTAATACAGCTAATAAGTGCCTGAGGAAGAATTTGAACTTGGGTCTTTCTGACTCCAGGTCCAACATTCGATGCCACCCTGCTACAATTTTGAATGCCAGGTAGGAGAGTTTTCATTTTAACCTAGGACAATGAGATGTGACTGAAGTTTTTAGAGAAGAAGAGTAACAGGTAAACCTTGTAATTTAGGAAAATCAGTTTGGCAGCTGCGGGAAGGGCAGATTGGAGAGTGGAGATATTGGAGGCAGGGAGATCAAATAGGAGTTTTTAACAATATTTCAGGCAAGAGTGATTTAGATCTGAACTTGGTTGGTGGCCATGTGAATAGAGAGAAGGGGACACATGTGAAACATATTATGAAGATAAAATCAATGAGACATCAACTGTTTGGTTATAAGTAGTGAAGAAGAGGAAAGAGTCAAGAATAAAACAAAGGTTATGGACCTCAGCAACTGGGAGGATGGTGGTGCCCCTTAACAAAAATACAAGAGTTAGGAAGAGGAGTGAGTTTTTGAAGGACAATGTTGAGTTGCATTTTGAAGGTGTCTAGTTTGAGATATCTATTGAATATATGTTTGGAGATGTTCAGAAAGAAGTTGGTACTATAGCACCAAAGCTCATAAGCAAGATGAGGACTGAATATGCAGATACGAGACTCACCTGTGTAGATGTGAACATTTAACCCATGACAGCTGATGAGATTGACTATAAAATATAGAGAGAAGAGGACCCAGTACACCACATATGGAGTACAGCATAAATAATGATCAAACAAAGGAGACTTAAGCAGGATCAGTCAGACAAGTAGAAGAAGAATCAAGAAAGAGCTGTGTCCTAAGAACCTAGAGAGGAGAGAGTACCTTGCAAGAGAGATTGGTCAAAATGTCAAACATTGTAGAGAGGTCAAGAAAAATGAGAACTGAAAAGGGGCCATTGGGTGTTTCACTTGAAAGCATCCTCACCAAGAACAAAGTTGTAATAGTCAAAGACATAGGAGGTTTAGAATGTAATCTTATTTGAAAAAAATATTATGGAAGAAGATAATGGAAGATTATGAGGAGCAATCCCTCTAGCAAGAGGTGATAGAAGAAAAAATAAATCTATAAAAAACTTGGTGGGTGACTCACTTAAATGAACTGATTCTAAGAGCATTTAAGGATGAAACTGGAAGGAAAACAGCAAACAGACAAAAACCGGGAAAGAGCTAGAAAGATTTTTGTAATAAACTATTTTTTTTTCAGCAATGCAATAGAACTACCACAGCTGGACTCTACATCAAAGTACTCAACTTACTAGTCAGTCAGTCAATAAACATTTATTTATTAAGCACCTACTATGTGCCAGGCAATGTGCTAAGTGTTGGGGATACAAGGAACAGCAAAAGACAATCCCACCTCTCAAAGAGCTCACAGTCTAAGAGGAGAGACAACATGCAAACAACTATGTATAAACAAGCTATCGAGAGAATAAATTGTAAATAATCAACAGTTGGAAGGCACTAGAAATAAGGGAGATTTAGAAATATTGCACTAAATAAAACAAAACCCGAAAGAACAGTTGTCAGTACACACAGAAGATACATGATAGAAATACCACAATTTTGAGGGCTTTACAGGAGCAATTCTAAAGACATCAGAAAGAGATAGTGAACAAATGTGGGGATATCACCGATGGTATTGCTGCAAAAGGAAATCATGAGGGTATCAATAGTTATCAACCCATCTGTCTGTTTTCTCTTCTCTACAAAATCTTTATGAAAATAATTTATGCATGTTTTGAAGGCATCCTTAATAAAAATATGAGAAAGGAAGTCAACTCACAGATGATATTCTACAACAGGTCAGATCTTAACAGTTGCATGATTGACTGAAAGATACAGATGATACAAGATCCTACTCTGCCTATTCTTTGTGACTATCTAAAAACATTTGATTCAGAAGATCCTCATAGGCTTTCTTCTAACAAAATGTCTTCCATGCATGTTAAGATCATACAAAATTCCTTGATATACTTGGAAGAGATATCTTTATTTCATAATTATCTGATTATTGACATAAAGAGAACCATAAAACTCAGTCATAGTCAAGAAAGATGTCCATTGTAGAGCATAAATGTAAGAGGTCCATTCCATATAAAAAGTAAAGTCCTATAGATGCTTCTATTTGCTAGTGACATTCTACTGAATGCATCAAGACCTGGAACATAACAGAGCCTTCTAAATGAGATTTTTAAAAAATATCCAAAATAATTCAGCCTAATTATCCACATAAGAAAAAATATGTAAATTAAGAATTTCTACTTTATAGTCTGTGAAATGGGGTTAGATAGGCAGACCTCCTGTAGCTGTTCCATCAGTTTCTATGTCTCAGACAGACACGGCAAATGGATAATAAATTTAGCCCAGAATTGAATAGGAGTAAGAGAGGAACCTGGATTGCATTTGAGAACTTACACACCAATGTATAAATTCAATACCTCTCACTTTCTCACTAAATCTAAATCCCATCTCTTTAACACTGTTGTTCTTCTGGTGATACCATATGATTAAAAATTATGGAATACATCATAATCTCATTTACAGACCAACCAAAGGGCAATGGAGAAATTCATGGTGGTACTAATATACTACAGCATATTAGTAATAATGAATTGCATAAGAAAGCAGCATAAAAGATATCACCAAAGTGTTGAATAATCAGACAAGAAGGTAGGTTAATTATGTAGTAAAGGTGAGGAATAACAGATGGACAAGCTACATCTTGTATTACTACTCACATAATGTCAAGGGAAAAACATCTCGCAAATTGGTTGGACACCCTGTGGCGAATTTACAACAAGTCATGAATAAGAATCATGGATCAGAAGGCATGAATGGGTTGCATTCTGCACCAGTGAAGAGAGTAAAAACATCAATCAATCATAGTTCCTTTGAAGTACTGAAGCAGCTACTTGCCTGACTCAGTCTCATCATCTATAATACTTCGAACAATTTTATTCTTAGATTATCTCCTAATCCCTCCACTAGAAACCTACTTTAATGCCTTGCTGTTGCATGGAGTCAACCCAATGATGCACAAAATCTGGCAGGTCCCATTAACATGGTAGCACTTTGGGTATAGGTCCAGTCATCCAAGGACCAGCCAAGACAAGTACGGTGATGCTTCCCAATTAAAGGTTGACCACTAGATGCTGATATCTTTTCGCTATAGAAACTCAAGAAGAATGCATATACTAAGATGTGGCAGGAATGTGCACCTGATGTGCACAGATATGCGCCTGTAAAATGTCAGACTTCTTGAAATATTGAAGCACTATATCTCTTAAGTACAAAGATCAGAGATCTAGACTCTACCTACAAGAGTTAATTCTATAGTGAATAAGTGCAGGGGAAAATAATGCCATGACAAACTCTTCTGCCTGGATGTGAAAGCCAGAGGCTTCTCTGGGCACCACTTCAGCGTATCTCAGCAATATTCTTAGGTGATTGCTCTCAAGTTGTATGGCTGTCAGAAAAAGGACATACTTATGCCAGCTTCAAAGTAAATATAACCAAACCCCTGAGTAGTATTGGGTTATAAAGACATACTATCCAATTTCTCCCCCTTATCTGCCTGCCATCATAGCATCAGAAGTGGAAGGGAGTAGGTGGGGCAGCTTCACAATAGCATGTCACCATTCCTCACACATGCAGCCTCATCCACATGAGATATCTAACAATGAGAAGAGGTGATTACAATTGCTGATGTAGATTAAAATGGCAGCCAACCTGTTGTTTGGGGACATTTTTAAGCTAGAAGTGATAAAGATGGTGCTTGGCAAGACCCCAAAACATGTGAAAATGTGTGACTTCAGTGATCTGTTGAACTGAGACCTTCCTTCCATTCTGTATAGCATGTGATCCACTCACGTGCTGACCTGTTGGGAAGGCCAGACAGGGATGCAGCTATGGTACTGTGTTACCTTCTCCCTCAAGGAACTCACTTACTGTAGCAAAGCTTGGAACTCAGAATCAATTACAGTTAAGAAAGTGATGGAATTGGAAAAAAATTTAAAACTTATGGAAGCTCATGGAAGTGATTGTTGATAATTCAAAATAAATTAATTAAAAATAAGAAAGTGATGGAATTGAAGGTGATTTAAAAACAAAAGTTAACAAAAAAAAATGTAGTCCTAATCATATTGCGTATGTAAGAGTTTTCTGCGTGTACCTGGTACTCGGGGTAAGGGGTGGGGTGGGAATGTCCCGGGTACATCTCCTTGCATTAGTTCTTGCAAGCACCTTGTATATTTGTCATATCAACACACAAAATGGGCCACATTCTCTTGATGCTTCAACTTCATCATAATGAGTTAGGTTGCAGTTGGAACCTGGGTTAAATCATGCATATCAATTGCTTTTAAAAAAAAATCTCTAAAGCACTTCTTAAACCATTTTGTGTCATAGACTCCTTTGGCAATCTGGTGAAGCCCAGATGCCCTCTCAGAATAATGTTTTTAAATGTACCAAATATATAGAATTACAAAGAAAATTATATTGAAATAAATTTATCAGTATATATAGACCTACATATATATTTTTTAATTCCAGAAACCCCAAGTTAAGAACCCTTGTTCTAAAGTGACCTTGGCTAAGTCACTCAAACTCTCTGAATTTTCTGTTTTCTCATTGATAGAACAAGGAAGTTGGACTTGATAATTTCTGAGGTCCCTTCTAGCTCCAAAATGTTCTGTTTTTATTCTCAAGTTGGGACAAAATCCATGTGGAAAATGCCTTGTGTATTACAAAAAGCTGTGAACTGGAAAACCCAAAACTAGAATGTCACACATTTAAAAATCATTTTGCAATTATCACAGGATGTCACAAAGAGGAAAATCAGGAAATCAGATAACACACAATAGTGACTTGTTTTTGTTATTTGCTGTTTGAACATCCAGAGAAATAGGGGTAGTTGACACTGCAGATCTCAAATGATTATTTGAGTAGTTGTAACTAGGATCAAAGATGATAAGCAAAATTCTTGGAGTTAGAGAAGTTTCTCTTAACTGACAGAAGAACCTATGGGCAAGAGGGTGCAGGGAAGAAGCAAATAATCAAGCATCTTTTCCTACTGTGCATTTGCAAAGTTATTGATTGCCCTGGTTTTAAGTACTAGATCCATTTTTTATGACACTTCCATTCCGGCATGTGCTTTATTGAGGAATACTTAAGCTCATGATCTAATAAAGACATTGCCGAAATGATTTTAAGTTGCTGTGGGAAGAGGAAGGGCCAAATATGAATTTGAACCAAACACCAGTCTAGATGTACTTCCCCTTCACCCCCCCCCTTCAAAATAGAATTGAACTTGAACCATTATCTAGAAACAGAACATTGATGATGAACCATGCTATTCTTTACAGGGGTGCAAAATGAAATATAGATAGATACATAGACAGACAGATAGATAAGATACATATACAAATATTTATAAATATAAACACATATATTTTATATGTTAATATTTTATTCTTTCCAATTACATGTAAAACAATTTTTAACCTTTGGTTTTTTTTTTTACAATTTTGAGTACCAAATTCTCTCCCACCTTCTCTCCCTGCCCACCCCGTTGAGAAGGAAAGCAATTTGATAAAAGTTGTACATGTGCAGTCATGCAAACATATTTCCATATTAGTCATGTGGAAAACACATCTGTATATTACTAAGTGTTTATATATATGTATGTATGCATGTATTTAGCCATTGAGAGAATGCTTTGTTTGACCATGACTATATGTCACAAGAAATTTGGTTTTCTTTTTTTTTTCAATTGAGTGGAGGTTGGGAGAAAAAGAAAATAGATTTCTGTTAATTTTTTTTAGTGAGGTCTGAGGGGTATTACAGATGTACTCTCAAAAAGTTTTCACATATAAATGTTTAGGTGACCCTATGGCAGCTAGGTGGTGTGGAGGATAGAGTACTGGGCTGAGAATGAAGAAGACTTATTTTCCTGAGTTCAAATTCAGCCTTATATACTTACTAGCTGTGTGACCTGGGGCAAGTTACATAATCCTGTTTTGCCTCAGTTTTCTCATCTATAAAATGAGCTGGAAGAGGAAATGGCAAACCACTTCAGTATCTCTGCCAAGAAAACCCCAAATGGGGTCACAAAGTCAGACATTACTGAACAAAAACAAAAAGAAAGCCACAAAAAAGTCTTTTTCAGTACTTATTTAGATGTTATTCCTATTTTGTTGATTATTTATCTGGACAATTCTTTTTGTACTTAAAAACTTGGTAGTGAACATAATTTCATTCCCAAATATTTTCCCCTTCAATTTATTTCACTTAATTATGCAAATAATAATCATAGACCTAACAGAAACTCAGAAGAGGATGGATACTCAAGATTAGACAGAGCCTGCCCAATCCCAGGACTACTTGCAGAATTATTTATTGTCCCACCACAAAAATAATCATTAATATCATTGTCTTTATTACTTTTCAGAACCACTATTTGAAGATCACATCCTTTTCCTCCTCTAAATTGACACTGAAGACCCTCTCATCCAGGAAGATTCCTTCAATTAATCAAATCCATTTTTCCATCTGATCCCAATGTATTCCTCTCTATCAATGCACAAATGCCATCTCAGTGACTTTTAAGCATAATACATACCTCCGCATAATCAAAAGATCTGCCAGCCCTAACTCATATACTACTGGTAACAGTCAAAATAATTAAGTTTCGGGACAACCAGACATTTGGACAGCCCTATAGAATTTGTTTGTGATGCAAGTTGACTTGAATTGTGTTCTCTGTACTTTTGTTGATTACATTCTGATGTCTTTTGCATCGACTATTATAATAGCCTCCAAATTAGTCTTCCTTCCTAGTCTATTACTTATGTATCCATCTCCCATCTGTCTACCTGAGTAGACTTCCTAATGCACCAATATAATGATGTCACTCTTCTACTCAGAAAACTTCAGTGGCATTTTATTAACTATGGAACAGCGAGTGGAAGACCTAGGGTTTACATCTGGGCATCCTGGCCCATCACAATCTGGCTTTGGCCTGCTAGTTCTATCTTATTCTTTGTTCTAGCCTAACTGGACTACTTTTTAATCCAGTGTTCTCATTCTTCCTCCTGTTTACCCTCCATGCCTTGAATGAACCTTTTCCCCTTCCTTCCAGTTGCATTTTTTTTTTACATTTCTTCTTTCTTTCATAGTTCAACTAAAATCCCATTTCTTCCATGGAACCTTCCTAAACCTTCTCCCTAGCCCATGTGAATTTATTCTCTCACCGCTCTGATTTTTCAGAGCACTTTGCCTGAGTCTCTCCTTTGCACTTTATTCACTCTCCCTTGTATCATAGTTATTTGTATACTTAGAATCATAGAGCATTGAACTATAAAGGACCCCAGAAGTCATTGCCTCCCAAATCCTCATTTTGTAGAGGACTAAGCTGAGCAGACTAGAGATGCTGGATGCTTTCATCAGACTGCAAAATCCCGGAGAGCAGAGCCTCTGTTGGAACTCTCTTTTCATATCCCAAGCATCTAACAACTTGACTAACTCAAGTCTTATATATAGTAGGGATTTAATAATTATTTGTTGAATTGCAATGAATTTCTCTTCCCTTTGGATATACCACAGGACCTGGGGTCAGGAAGACCTGAGTTCAAATCCTCCCCCAGACACTTACTAGCTATGTGACTTTGGGCAAGTCATTTAATCTCTGTATGCCTCAATTTCCTCAACTGTTACATTGGAATAATAATAACACCTACCCTTTCCAGGGTTTTCGTGAGGATCAAATGAGATATTTTTAAAGCTCTTAGCATCATGCCCAGAAAAGAATAGTCATTAAATAAATGATTGTTTCCTTCCTCCTTCTTTCTCTCCTTTCCTTCCTTCCTTCCTGTCATGTTTTTCTTGGGGACGGAGATCATGTTAATTTTTTAATATGTATCTAAAATGCTGAATAGAGCATTATGTCCCTATTAGAGTGAACAGTATTCACTTTTTGATTGATTAATTATAATAACAATAATAATAGTTAATGTTCATGTGATACTTAAGTTTTGCAAAGCATTTAATTGCATATTATCTCATTTAATCCTCACAGTATTCCTGTGAGGTAGGTGAATTATATAGGTCATAGGATCATGGCTTTAGAACCAGAAGGGACCTGATAGGTCATTTGGATCAACTCCTGCCCCAATTTTATAGATTAGGAAAATAAGGCCCAGAACGTTGAGTGATTTGTTTAAGGTCACACAACTGGTAAATGACTGACCTATGATTTGAACTTAAGTCTTTTTGACTCTGACAGCACTTTGGTATGATTTAAAGATCACTGGTGTCATTATAAAATGGTAAAAACGGTAAGTAAAGACTACGCCTAGGAAGGCTTAGTTTTTCATGTTGATTAAGTTAAGCTTCTAAGAAAAATAACAAGCTTAATGATAAGTTTTTCATGGTGAAGGCTGACATCCCTGAGTCACCTCTTCTAAGGAAACTTTTTGCCACGAGAGTTCATCTGCCCTTGACGGAGTTGTGATGATCAGCAATATTATTGCTTTTCTTTTTTGAGGTGAGACAATAAGATAATGTTATGGGTTTGTTAGCAAACATGCCAGAACTTAAATTTTCATAATTGGCATCTTAAGACACCATCTCCTAATGTCATTGATCAAAATATTTTGGGATTCCTTTTCTAGAATTGCCTCAAACTAATTTAACATATACAAAACCCAAATTTTATCACTTAGTAATGAGTTTAATATGAATTTAGAAATGTAGTTAGAACTCATTTTAATGAAAAATTATATTAATAATAATAGCTAGCGTTTTTTAAGTGCTTTAAAGTTTACAAAGTCTTAAATGGGGTCACTTAAATGGTGCAGTGGATAGAATGGCAGACCTGGAGTCAGGAAGACTCATCTTCCTGAGTTCAAATCTGGCCTCAGACATTTATTAGTTATATGACCCTGAGCAAGTCATCTAACCCTGTTTGCCTTAGTTTCCTCATCTGTAAAATGATCTGGAGAAGAAACTGGCAAACCACTCCAGTATCTTTGCCAAGAAAACCTCAAATGGGGTCATGAAGAGTTGAACAAGATTGAAGCCACTAAACAACCGTAAAAAGTTTAAAATGTTATCTTATTTTATCTTTTTTTTTTCAATTATATAAGCCTTTATTATGTGCCTTTGCTGTTCCAGGCATTGTGCTCTGGAGAAAACAGGCCCAGTCCTCAAGGAACTTACCATCTACTGGAAAAATATTCATATAAGAAACTTTGGACATCTCCGTCCCAGTATCTAGTACATAAAGTGTATTTAAATGTTTCTTTTTTTTGTAAATAGTATTTTTTTCTAATTACATGTAAAGATAGTTTCCAACATTCATTTTTATAAGATTTTGTATCTCATTTTATCTTCATAACAACCCTGTGAGGTAAGTGCTATAGCTATGTCCATTTTACAAATAAGGAAACTGAGGCAGACAATGGTTAAGTGACTTGCCTAAGCTCATACAGCTAGAGGGAAGGGAAAGGAACAAACATTTATGTAGCACCTGCTGTGTGCCAGGCACTGTGCTAAGTGCTTTACAGATATTATCTCGGTTGATCCTCACAACTACCTTGCTGAGATAGGTGCTGTTATATCTCAACTGATACACAGTTGAGAAAACTTAGGCAAAGAGAGTATTATTAATGCTACATATGTTTTATACATATATATATATAGACATAATGTTATGATAAATATAGCATTTGGCAAACCTTAAAGTACTGTAGAAATGTTAGCTATTAAATGAATAGTCTCCCAAACTGACTACTTTGAAAAGAATGATACACCTTTAATGTATAACTTCTAGTGAATATATAAAGGATCTATGACTTTTGTCTGTGCAATAAACTCTTGATGTAGAAATTCCCTCCACCAAGATAGATTACAAGCAATGTATAGCTGCTATTCAGTCATTTTCAGTTGTGTCCTACTCTGTGACCCCATTTGGCATTTCCTTGGCAAATATACTGGAGTGGTTTGCCATTTCCTTCTCCAACTCATGTCACAGCTGAGGAAACTGAGGCAAAGAAGGTTAAGTGACTTGCCCAGGGCCACACAGCTATCAAGTATCTGAGGTCAGATTTGAACTCAGGTCTTCCTGACTCCAGGCTCAGTGCCCTATCCACTGCACCACCTCGCTGCCTTATTTATAGCTAATTAGTAATTAAACAGATGTCTGAAACACATAAAAGTTAAGTGACTTGCCTAGGATCACCAAACTTAACAAACTTTGAACTACGTATGCCTCTCTGACTCCAAGACCACCACTCTTTCCTCTTTGTAGCACTAGCTCTATTAAGTTCCAGTATGTACAAAAACTAGCTTCATTGCTTTATAATCACACCTCATAACCACAACTTCATCCCAAGGCTGATCCCCTTCTTTAGATACAATACATGAAGACAGCTATGGGAAAGTTTTTCTTTCCTCCTACTCTTACAGAAAACTGACCCTCTTTACAAACCTTTGGGCCTACAAGTATCAGGTGGTACAATTACACCACAAACAAAGATTTCAGTGTCAGAAACTGAGAAACTATTACCATGGGGATTAGACGCTCTTCTAGCTCTATGTGGCCAACATTGTCTGCAGTACAAGGAGCTATTGTGCCCAGAGAAATAGGGGGTTGTTACTTGCTAGAGATTTTAAACTTGAATATGTATCCACACTTTAACAGTGCTGGCCTTTGGAAATGGATGATTCTTCAGGCATAGTTAATTTGTCTCAGTTTTGGACTACAGCTCTTGGAATTGTTTGTATTAAAGTGTTTCCCAGGAATTTTTGGTATGTTTTTCAGTGGGTTGTTCACTCACTCTTGTGCATTTCTTATGGACGTATTAGAGCTGAGTGTCTACGAATGCTTTTTCATCCTTTTGAAAATGTCTGTTGTTATATGAGAAGGCACCTTCCTTCTTTCTTTGTGGACATAGGGGACTACTGGTATGGAACATTGCATAGAATGTTAGACTCTTTCAATATGTTGGCTACTTTTGCTGAACTTTTCTTTCCTTTGTTTTTATTTTTCTCTATAAGGGATGGTTTTCTGTGAGGGGGAGGAAGGAGAAGTATATTAGGAAATGTAAACAATGCAAAAAAAGATATCAATTTTATTTAATAAAGAAATGACTCATAATGCCTCCATACAAAGTTGTCGTGCTCCACATAGGAATGTAAGGCATGATCTAAATCCTCAGAACCCAAATACAGTACATGCAGCAGTATTATAATAATAGCTATTAGCTATCAGCTCCTGCAGTAGTATCCTCCGAGGATGCTTTGAATTTGCAATAAGCCATACTTATTTTTTTTTAGCTCTTTCTCCTAAATATTTTTACTCATTTTCTGCATCTCTCAGATGAGGAGACAGATGTACAAGGTGATCAATGGATTTGTCTAGGGTTTATATGAAAAGCAAACAGTAGAGCTGAGATTAGAAATAAACAACTGAATGTGAGGACAGAAGAAATAATTCCAGATATACTGAAGAGCAATTTGAAACAACGAAGAGATGCAGCAAAAGATATACTGGAAAGTACGTTAACCCAAATGTCAGGAGACTGGAGATCCAGCCCCAGATTTTTCACTGGCTAGCTTTGTGACCCTGTAGCAACTCCTCAGGCATGCCAACTGTTAAAAAACAAAACAAAACAAAACAAAACAAAAAACCTTCATGACCAGGAGCAAATCACTTAGCCTTTATGGATCTCCATGTTGTCACTTGTGAGGCAAGTGGCTTGGTCTAGATTAGGAGGTCTAAACCTTTTTGTGTATTGTGGACCTCTCTGGCAGCCTGGTGAACCTATATACCTGTGAACCCCTGCTCAGAGTAATCCTTCTTTCTGTAAATAATAATAATAATAATAATAATAATAATTCATCGTTAAAGAAAATGCTAAATTTTAATTAGAGGTTAATGAGAAAAATGTATTTTTTTTCCCATTCAAATTCATGGGACCCCTAAGCATGGATCCCCCAGGAGTCCAAGGAACCCAGATTGCCAATCCCTGTCAAGATGACATCTGAGATTCCTTCCAGCTACGACACCCAGTGAGTAACTCTTTGTGATGAGGATCAAATGAGATAATAATTGTAAAGCACTTAACAAAGTGCCTGGAACATAGTAGGTGCTATATAAATGTTGCTGTTCTTGTTTTTGCTATTATAACTATTATTATTTAGAGGTAGCTAGGTGGCATAGTGGATAGAGTGCTAGACCTGGAGAGAGGGAATTCTGAGTTCAAATCTTTAGACATTTTCAGCCTCAGTTATTTACTACCTGTGTGACTCTGTGTGATATATAACTTCTTTTTGCCTCAGTTTATTTGTAAAATGGGGATGATAATAATAGTGCCTACCTCCCAAGATTGTTGTGAAGATAAAATGAGGTAATGTTCATGAATATTAAAGTGCTATATAAATGGTAGTTATCTACCTTTATTATTATTGTTGCTAAGAATTTTTAGCAGCTAATAGACTGAATAGGCACAAAGAAAGAAAAGAAGTACTCTAAATCTGTGGTGGGGCATCTAAGTGGCACAGTAGTAAAGTGTAGGGCATGGAGTCTGGAAGACCTGAGTTCATATCTGGTCTCAGACATTTACTAGCTGTGTGACTCTGGGCAAGTCACTTAACCCTCTTTGCCTCACTTTCCTCATCTGTAAAATGAGTTGGAGAAGGAAGTGGCAAACCACTCTAGTATCTTTGCCAAGAAAACCCCAAATGGGGTCACAAAGAGTTGAACACAACAGAAAAATGACTGAAAACAAAAAAAGCAAGAGAACACAACTGCTTTCCTTGAGACATTGATAGAAATTTGCCACATATGAGCAATGACCTTCGATTATTTCCATCACAGATTTTTTGACCCACTGGATAAAGCCTCTCTCAAATTGTATGCCTATCCATGTTTAGCCATGTATGCTGAGAGGGGAAGGTGTATTCTAGAAGCTAAACACTAAATGCTAGAATTTCATCAGTCCAAAATTCTTGACACTAGAATTCTATCAGTCCAAAAGAGAATGGTAGGATCCAAGAAACAAAAAATAAACATTTAGAATTAAGGAAAAGCTGATCCAAATCAATAATGCCCTAAATTAGCTCCTCCAAGCGGTTAAGTTTGGCCCTGAGCAAAGTGCAAGTGCTCATTGGAGAAACTGGAGATGTTGCTTGGATGGAAAGAAAAGTAATTATTTCCAATCCTGTTGTCATTGTCCCCTTGTAGATACTGTATAATGTTCTCAGATCCTAAGACTGTGACCTTAATGAATACAACCCAAAGGACTTAACAGTGAAGAGCTGTACTAAGATGAATGAAAAAAACGAGCTTACCCTCTAATATTTACTCCATAAATGGTACTGTTATATGCAAGCGGAGGTCTTGCTTTTGGAAGTTCCTCTGGTGTTTAAGGGGGTCAAATTCTTATTCACCCATCAGAACCAAAAGATTAATTTTACCCATAAGAGTGTTCTTAAGCACATGTCTAAATAAATGCAGGGCAATAAGACAAGTGAAAAATGGTTCACTTCTAAATATCCTAAACATTCTGGGAAGTGAGCATACATTTTTAGAATGATTGCTTTCTGAATTCTCTGTATATAATATTCATGGCAGTTTTACTGCTTTTCCTGATGAACAGTTTGGCTGGTGCAGAAGCTGGATCTTTATTCTTGAATGCTCAGGATTTTTCTTATTACCTTTAGGTTTGGCACATGCCCTAATTTAATACCACAGAAAGCTTTTGAATGATCCACTCCAAGAACAGGAGTCCTCTCACTTATTCACATTCTAAGTGAAGCACAGATGTCATCTGTGAAGTAGCACTAGGCATGACACAACCATGTAACCTGACACTGGCCTGAAATGTCCCCTTGATGACTAAACTAATGGGCTCATCTGTCCTCAGTCAGAGTTTTCATGACCTCTTATGATGGTGGAAGTTTTGAGTGATATTGACAATTCATCCAAAGTCTCTTCCTATGATCTCATTGCCTCTGCCACAACAAAACATCTAGAAGAGTGTTGCTACTTACTAGTACAACATGGAAATATGAAGAGTCTTGAAAGGATCTCATTCTCAACTAAGGAGTTGTATGAGATTCCACAGTAAAGAAACATGGGCAAAAGCCATGATGACCTCTCAAGTATAAATCTGGGAGGATTCTCCTTGAGCCATAGATTTTTGTTGTTGTCCAGTCCTGGACAATGCTGCCTTCTCTTGCTCTACACATTTAAAACTATTTTGGGAGGCAAATGGGAGTTTTATATAGAAAAGAAAAAACAAATCAGTGGGGGATTTTTAAGTTTACTTCCATTTGTATTTAATAAGACAAAACAATAGCATGGTGAATTTAAGCAATCTACAATGCCAGTTTGGATAATTCAAGAGATTATTCTGTCTCCCTTATATCTGGATTTACTTTTTATAAAGTTTAAATGCATCAGACAATTTCCTGACACCTTTTTTTAGTTTACTCATACAGACTTGTCCTTTAAGCACAAGATGAGAAAATGAGAGTTCAGAGATCATTTATACTAAGAAGTTTACCATATGGTCATTTTCTGCCTTCTGTCTACTCAACTTTTGTGTGTCCCTTAACTATAAATGGCCATCTGGAATGGCATTGGCTACAAGTAATGCCCTTCTTGACTGCTCCTTGGAATTGCTCTCCCCTCTTCCTTTTCCCACTTTGAGCTGTTTGCTTAGGACCAACTACATACTTCCCCTTCTACCCTGCTGTGGTTCACCCAGCCTAGCATAGGTCTTATGTCCAATGTGTCATTCATTTCTCTTAACCTATCACTCAGTGGCCCAACTCAAGTGCAACCCCTGAAGTACCCTCATGGTAACACATGGCTCTTGAAAAGTTACTATAAGCTCAAGGTCATCATGGGTCATTAACTGTTCAAAACAATAGCTCATACATTCCCTCTGATGTGCTTACTTTTAGCAGACATCCAAAGAACATGTTAGTTTAAACAAATAAACAAAAGAACCACTTAATCAATTAGTAGAGCAGATATAGAGACAAAAAAAGAATTCGTCCATGCACAAATGGGAGACCTTCTCCTACAGGTAGAGCCAAGGAAGAGATGTCAAGAGTCATTGACCACTAAAATCACATGGCCAGAGCACATACATAGGAAATGTGTAGCTAGAATAAGTCATACTTCCAACAATGCAGAGGGGCTGATGCCTGCACATTTTTCTCTCTGCTCATGGATGGACACATTGTCTCTCCCAGGAATTGCTCTGCTGGTTTCATGGTTGCCACTGAGCACATCTACTCTGGTCACTACTTGGTGTCTCTTCTGGGCCTGTTGATTTCCAAGCTTCTGGGCTTCATCTACTCAGGGTACTGATTTCTGAACACAAGAGTAACCATGGCCAGATCCACATGAAATGAAAGTTAGGTTGATTGGCATGGTAGAGAACAATTTGAAGAGAATTGAGGCAGGAAGACCTGTAAGTAGGCTTTCACAATAGTTCATCACCACCTGCTAGGGTGGTGGTCATAGGACTGGAGACCAGAAGATGGATGGATAAAATATTGTAGGGGTGGAATTGATCGAACTTGGTAGCTGATTGGTGAGTCTTTCCCTTTGCCTTATGGAATCCCTGGCTTGCTTTAAGGTTCAGCTCAGGTACCTCCTAATGTAGGAAACCTATTCGAATCCCTGCCCTTCTCTCCCAACCAGTTGTTAGTGCCTTCTCCCATAGGTTATTTTGAATATATTTTGTATTTAATTTTACTCCTACATATTGGTTTCAACTTTGAAAGACTTGAGTATTTTGATCAATGCAATAACCAACTACAATTCCCGAGGACTAATGATGAAATATAGTACCCACTTTTTGATAGATAGATGATAGACTCAAGAAAGAGAATAAAACATATGGTTTCAGCCTAGCCAGTGTGTGAATTTATTTTGCTTAACTATCCGTATTTGCTCAAAGGGCTTTGTTTTCCTTTTTGTAGTGGGGTAGGTTGGGAAAATGAGGATAGATAGGGATAGGGTAGCAAAAAGAAGAAAGAAAGAAAGAAAGAAAGAAAGAAAGAAAGAAAGAAAGAAAGAAAGAAAGAAAGAAAGAAAGAAAGAAAGAAAGAAAG
>NW_020954610.1:72451022-72580224 GCF_900497805.2 Vombatus ursinus | reverse complement strand
AAGAAAGAAAGAAAGAAAGAAAGAAAGAAAGAAAGAAAGAAAGAAAGGAAGGAAGGAAGGAAGGAAGGAAGGAAGGAAGGAAGGAAGGAAGGAAGGAAGGAAAGAGGGAAGAAGAAAGGGAGAGAGGAAGGAAGGAAAAAAGAAAGAAAGGAACAAAAGAAAAATAAAGTCATTGGAATATCTTCTTCAAAAATGCAGAGAACAGAAGGCCAGAAAGAAGCATAGACAAACAAAACATATTTGAGAGCTATAGGTTGAATTTATTACACGCTTAAAAAGAAAAGCAACTTGTACATAAAATTGTTGTTCAATCTTGTGACCCTATTCGGGGTTTTCTGGGCAAAGATACTAGATGGGCTTGCCATTTCGTTATCAAGTTCATTTTACATATGAGGAAACTGAGGCAAACAGGGTTAAGTGACTTACCCAGGGTCATGCAGCTAGTAAATATCTGAGTCCAGATTTGAACTCAGGAAGATGAGTCTTCCTAACTCAAGGCCTGGCACTCTGTGCACTATGGCGCCACCTAGCGGCTCTCACTTTACAGAGGAAGAATTAGGGCCTAGAGATGTTGATTGCCTTGCCTCAGTCACACAGCTGGTGTGTGAAAAGAATTTTCAAATCAGTTCTTCCTGACTCCCAATCCAACATTATCAACTATGCTGTGTCATTGTTCTCTATTCTTTAGGATCTACATTCCCGCCTTTATTATGTTTATTTTTCAGCAGCAAAACAAGAAAGAATAAAATCCTGGTGTGGTTGCTATATGTTGACCAGCAGGAAGTCTCATGCTGTCCCTACGAAACAAACGTTTATACATTTATTAACTGCCTACTGTATATGAAAGGCCCTGGGACAGGTGCTGGGTTAACGTAAAGCTCTTTCCAACCCTAAAGCCAAATGTTGTTGTTGTTACTGTTATTGGTTGTTGTTACAAAAATAAATCACTTCCCACTCATGAGGCTGGGGTGGGAGAAGATGGTTAGGGAAAATAACATATTCGCAGGTTAATAAACAATAGGAAATTTGAGGAGGAAAAAAGTAGTAACAATTAAAGAGAAAGTTCCTCAGAGAAAATGGCCCTATGCTCAACCTTGATGGGAGATCAGAATTGTATTGTAGACCTAGGTATTATCCTTTTTTTCATCCCAGAAACTCAACTCCCATGACTTAATATCCCAAGTAGCTTGAATGTGGCTTATTCATCTACTTAGTTCTTTCGGTGCAGAATTCCACTTTTTATATTACCTGTCAAGTCAAAACAGTAAGTATTTACTAAATGCCTAATAATAACAATGATTGGTATTTATATGGCACCTACTATGTGACAGGTACTATACTAAAAACTTTACAGATATCTCATTTTGATCTACACAGTTGCCCTGGGAGGTGGTAGGCTATTGTTATAGTAAGAGGAGGCTATAGTTATTCCCATTTTACAGTTGAAAAAACTGAGGCAAACAGAGGTTAAGCCCAAAGTCTCACAGCTTCTGTGTCAAGATCAAGTTTGAACTCGGGGTTTCCTGACTCCAGGTCTAGCACTTTTTCTACTGTGCAACCTAGCTGCCCACAAGCTGTCTGCCAGTCTTGGAGCCTAGTGATGAATACTCAGAAAGGCAAAAACAGTGTGTGTGTGTGTGTGTGTGTGTGTGTGTGTGTGTGTGTATTTATATGTGTATATATATATATATATACATATATACATACATATAGATAGTAAGTTGGAATATCAATATTGATATCTATATCTATCTATCTATAGTAAATTGGAAATAATTTCAGAGGGAAGGCCCTATTATTGTGGCACACCAGTGAAGATTTCTTGCAGAAGGGATGATCTTAGCTAAAGAAGGAAGCTAGACAAACCAGGAGGTGGAGGCAAGGAGGAAGAGAATTCTAGGAAAGGGGAGACAGTGTGTGACTTTGGGGCCTAAATAAAATGGAGGTGGATGAAGGGAACATGGGAGGGACTTTTTTTTTTTTTTTTGCTTTCTGCTTGTTTCTTTCTTCTTCTTCTTCTTCTTCTGCTGCTGCTGCTGCTGCTGCTGCTGCTGCTGCTTACAGGCAGCTTAAAAAATACTTAGAAAACCTCAAAACTCCTATATCTAAGCAGTAACCATATATCCTGGATTTCCTGGGACAGTCCCAATTTCAAGAAAAGAAACTGCTTTTAAAAGGTTTCACAAAAGGAACATTTTTGGTCATACCACATGTTCCAGAAAGTGTGGTCACTTTATGTGTATAAGACAGAATTCTTTTTCTTAGCAGGCCTGGGAAAGAGGGAATGCCTAGTCAGAAGCAGTAAGTCATAGCAAGGGAAAAGGAATTAGGACAGTACTTGAGGCCAAAGAAAGAAAATGGGGGTCACTGGGAAGTTGGTTGGGACTAAGAAATAGCATGAGGGGATTCCAGACTCCTTTTTCTCTAACTCTACCCCAGTACCCTTTCAATCCTGCTTTTTACCCCCACCAGCCCCTGTACCACTCAATCCCTATGTCAGGCCATGGGAAGCACCAGTTGTGGCTTAGAGCTGGAAATACCCCTGCTCCCACTTCATGGCAAGGAAAAAAGAATCCCTCTTTCAACTACAGCAAAAGGCCCCTTCCGGAAGGTGGGATTTTTAAGCTAATACTTGAAGGAAGCCAAGGAACCCAGCAGGCATGGTGAAGAGGGTATCCCAGGTATATCCCAGGTATAAGGGATAAGTATCTATTGTTATTATATAACACTTCTTTTCTTCATTTTTTTGGGGGGGAGGAAATCAGATTTAAGTGACTTGCCCAGGGTCACACAGCTAGTAAGTGTCTGAGGCTGGATTTGAACTCAGGTCCTCCTGATTCCAGTGCCAGTGCTCCACCCACTGCATCATCTTGTTACCCCTTATTATATAGCACTTTGGAAAAAAGTTTTGAAAAAGGGATTTATAAATGTCAATGGTTATTGTTGTTGCACTTTTTAGTTATTAAATAAATAAAGATTTTGAAAAATCCTTCTTTATATGTGCTTTCCTCCAGCACTTAGCAAAGCCTGGTGCATAGCAGACACTTAAAAAAATCATTTGAGGGGCAGCTAGGTGGCACAGTGGATAGAGCACCGGACACGAAGTCAGGAGGACCTGAGTTCAAATCTTACCTCAGACACGTAACACTCACTAGCTGTGTGACTCTGGGCAAGTCACTTAACCCCAATTGCCTCACTATAAAAAAAAATATCATTTGAGTCAATTCAACGCAACACAACATTTATCAAACCTCGTATAGCTAAACAACTAGCATTTATTAGGCATTGATTATGTACCAGGCACTGTACTAAGAGCTGAGGATACAAAGAATGGCCAAAACAAAAACAAAAAACCAGCCCCTTCTCTCAAGTTGCTCACAGTCTAACGGAGGAGAGTTAACACTCAAACAATTATATACAGATTTTCTATATATATATATATATATATATATATATATATACACACACACAGAGGATAAATTGGAGATTGTGTCAGAGCAAAAGGGCTAAGATTAAATAAGGCTGTTTATTTAAACTAATTGAATGGAATTAAAATGATGTCACTCATTAAGTATTTAAGAGCTTACTATGTATCAGGTTAGGTGCTAGGGATATAAACTTTTTTAAAAAAATTACACAGCTTTTGTCTTAAAGGAGCTTATGAGATACTGAATGGATGCTTAACACTCTACTTGGCCCACTGAGGCAATAAAGAAGCTCCACCACTTGGTACCCGTGTGGCCTGGGGCAGTCCCTTGACTCTTCTGGGGCTTAGATTCTTTATCTGTAAAACAAAGGGGTAGGACCAGAGGGTCTCTAAGGTCCTTTTCAATTATAGATCTGTGATCTTATAATCTAGTTGGAGAGACAAAACCAACAACAGCAATAAAAATTCAAGACCGAGTAGAATTAAGTGCCTAGTTGTGTTACACGAATCCTAAGTATGAGAGTAGCTCAGAAAGAAAGGAGACCCATAAAGATGGAAAGATGGTACAGAAAATCAGGTATTAAAGGGAGAAGAGAATTGAAGCATTCATCTGGTCCACCACCCTCATAGATGGGAATTAAGCTGAAACTTTTAGGATAAGGATATGAGACAGTGGAAAGATCACTGTACTGGGACACAAGAGGAAGGAAACAAACATTTATTAAGCACCTGCTGTATGGTCTAAAGTGTCTTACAATTATTATCTCATTTGATCTTCACAACAACCCTGGGAGGTAGGTGCTATTTATTATTATCCCCATTTTACAGTTGAGGAAACTGAGGCAAACAGAGGTTAAGTGACTTGTCCAGTGTTACACAGCTAGTAAGTGACTGAGGCTGAATTTGAACTCAGATCTTCCTGACTCAGACCTCATACTCTAGGCACTGCATTATATAGCTGCTGTTAGACCTAGGCTTTCAGTTTACTTCCTTCACTCGAAAGCTGTATCACCTTGAACATGTCGTTCAATCATCTTCACTAGCATGGTAAGTCCACATTAGGGATAAGGAGGAAGACAGGTTGGAAAGTATTATATATATATATATATATATATATATATATGTATATATGTATATATGTATATATGTATATGTGTATATGTATGTATGTATGTAGATAAAGAGAGAGAGAGAGAGAGAGAGAGAGAGTGTGTTAGGGGAAGTATGGAGGATCTTAAAAGCAAAACGGAAAATAATTGGACCTGGAATAAGAAATTATTGTCAATGTATTCGTTTATCAATTGAACTTGGAACTGAATACTGAAAAATTACATCTTTTCCTTGTATTAACTCCATTCCTTCACCTGTATTCGTGATTCTTTATTCTTCAAAGGAATGACTTTAATGTAAACTCTAAATCTATAATTATTAAAAGAACTCTCCAAAGGCATGTTTTCTTTAATATCCCCATATTCTCACTGGTTTTTCAATATGATTTTACATTTACTTGATTTTAAAATGCATATAATGAGACTATATAAAATCATTTTAGCATATTACATGTGTTGAATGTGACATACTTGGCATTACTTATTCTTACAAAATAATTATTTTATTATTTATCTTATATAAATTATCTTAAATAATTTATACATAATTTACCTAACAAAATAATTATTCTTGAGGAAGAAACTTAGCACCTTGAAAAAAAATCACTTAACTGGCCACCTTATATATCCCAATATCATTAATTTACCTAAAGCCACAGTGAAATTCATTGCCAGAAATGGAACTAATACTGAAGAGTTATTAATTACTGGCCAGTGCTCATTATTAAAAAAGAACCAACAAATATCTCGATTCAAATCCTCACTAAAGTAACACTTTAATTTTATTATTCTTTTATGCTGAATGCATGGTTCGACACACTGGAACACAAATGGGTTTTTCGTATCAGAATCATAGGTTCTTGGAGTTGAAATAGATCTCAGAGGTCATTTGTTATAACTTCCCGCTCCATGAAAGAATCTCCTCTATAATCTACCACACGCTGATGGGAATATCACTACTTCTAAAAGTAATCTTTTTTCATTGGGGGACAATTCTAATTGTTTAAAAAAAAACGTTCCTTCCATTAAGACAAAATCTGCCTCCCTATAACTTCTACCTATTCGTCCATTTGAGGGACCAACAAGTCTACTTTTCTCTTCCATACAATAAAATTTGAAGCTAAGTATCTGCTCTTCTCTCCCGGTTTCCCGCCCCACTAACACACTTTCCCTGATGAGTTTAGATGCCAGCTCCTACAACTGTCTGTCCCATTACACAACTTTCATACTCCATCATCCTAGTCACCATTTGGGACTCTAGTTTTTCAATATCTTCCTTAAAATGTGGTGCCCAGGAGATAAAACTGACTCCAGATCTGGTCTGTTTGGCACAAAGAATAGTGGGACTATCACAACTCTTTTCATGTGGATACTATAGTAATGATAATAATAATAATATAGGAGAATTTCTGATTTAACTGTCTTATCACCATTTACTTAAGATGAGCAGGTCACATAACTAGCTAAAGTCTGCAAAATAAAGCTGAGACATTGAACACCTGGTTAGTTCCTGCTCTCTGTCTACAAATTTATAGCTTGAGAGTAATTTCCCCACCTCAACCCTCTTACTGACTAGTTACCAGATACAAACCTTCCCCTTTTGCTAACTATTCTTCGATGTGTAAATCATTATTGTCTTCTTCTGCTTTCTATAAACTTCCCCTGTGCCCATCCTGCCTACATACCTTGTGAAAAATGATTATCTTGGAGACTCCCAGCCCCCTTCCGCACCAGCCCACTTCTCCAAAGGTCTTCAGAAGGACATTACTGATAATAAGATTGCATCGGAAGCTGCCCAAGTTAGGTGGAGACAGATTCTTCTGCCTAGATGGCCTGAGGTTGGGAGTGGTCTGGTATGGTTGCGGGGGTGGGGGGGTGATCTGATAGAAGAGGTATCTCCTCTGTCAGGAAGTGGGGTGATATCAGCCCCTGTTGAAAAGTATATAACCTGGGCATCCCAACTTCCAAATAGAGCCAGTTCTGGACTGGTTCCCTTAGGGATCCTGGTTCTGGACTGTAACTCCCATGCAATGCAAGTCAAGCCAGCTTGAGAGAAATTAAATGTGGACACACAATTTAACCATTTGTCTCTTTCTTAAAATAAACTCTGTGAGAGGTTGACAACCTAAAACCTAAAACTGCTAAAACTGTTGCTCAGGGTTGACTGATTTTTGTATATAAAAAGTCAATGCTCTGAGCATAACAAGCCAGTTTTTATCATATCTCTGCATCTTTGATGGTCACAATTGGCAGCGGTACCTACCAATGGATCCCTGGACAATTTCTATCACAATTTATAGCATTTCTATAATGTTTTAAGGTTTAAAAAGTCATTTGAAAATGTTAGCTCATTTGATTCTTACAATAACCCTATGCTATATGCTATTATTATCTGAATTTTTATAGATGAGGAAACTGAGGCAGAGAGAAGGTAAATGACTTCACCAAGGCCATAGAGCTATCAAGTACCTGAGGCAGAATTCAAACTTAATTCTTCTTGACTCCAAGTGCCACGCTCTTATCTTATCGTACCTAAGGAGCCTCAATGGCTCAAGACTACCATGGCTTTATTGATTGGTTGATTTTGTTTTGTTTTGTTTTGTTTTTGTAATTATCACAGTCAGCTTGTATTAAACTATCAAAAACCCCTAGAGCTTTTTCTCCTGATTTACTGGTAGGCCAAGTTCTCCTCAATCCTGTACTTGTACAACTGATTTTTAAAAACCTAAATGGAGGACTTTGTGCTTACTAAATTTAATCTTGTTGGTTTAGGCCATTCTGTTAAGGTCATTTGGAATCAAGATTCATTCATGCATTTAATTAAGTGTCCACTTTGTGCTAGCCACAGAGGTTACAAATAAAAAACAAAACAGTTCTTGCCCTCAAGGAGCTTACATTCCATTAGGGATAATATTTATCCCATTAGTATATCCTTTCCAGCTTTGGGAAATTCTCAAGTAATCAGAAATTCAGATGAAGATATAGCAAGCATATTAAACAAATTTGCCAGAGTTCTCAGTGTTTTTCAAGTCTCGGAGATATAACTATTTAGCAGATAACACAGAAACCTTTCCTGAATGCCTCATGCAATGTGTCCCTACCTGCCTTGAAATGCTCAGAATGAATTGCCACTTCCCAGGCTTTCCCATCTCCCATTTTCCACCCTCCCACCCCTGATCTTTGTATCTCTTTACCTGCCATTTCATGAAGTTAGGGGTGGGGACAGATTGATGGTGGCAGAGGGGAAGAGAAGAAGGCATCTACAGGCAGCAACTTATGAGAGTGGCTCCTATAGCTGAACCCAGCAAACCCTGTTCTGGTTTTATCTTCATGTTATTGACCTTAGCATCTACACTTTGATTTGTCCTGAACTTTTCTCAAACTTCCTCTTGGCCTAATTGACAGACATTTCTTTTTCGCCCCTCAGGACACTGATTTATCATCTCTAGTTATGTTTGACCCTGAGGTTATATGGCATAATGGGGAGTGAAGCCCAGGAATCAGGAAGACCTGAGTTCTAGTACTGTTTGTAATCATTTAACCCCTAATCAGCTCTCTGAGCTTTGGGGGAGCCAATATGCATCTAAACAAAGTTTCCGTCAGTCATGAATCCATTGGTTCTGATCCCCCCCCCAAATTTATCTTATATTTCTGTGTATTGTTTTGTTCCAATAGCCCTATAATCAGTCCTTGATTTCTCCTCTGATTCCTAAAATCAACTTACCCATGGAGAGTTGAAGTGTTCCTTCACTGAGCAGCCCTTATTGCTCTTCCAACCTCTAAGCAAGTTCAGGTACAATCTTTGGTTTTTGCTGTACAGGTTTATCTAGATTTCCTGGCCTAGACTATTATACTCTTACCTACCAACATCCTTCTTATTTCATCTATATCCTTACTGCTATCCTCTATCTTATTGCCTCAGTTTCACCTTTCTCATGCTAGAAAAATTATTTCTCTTGATCTAACCCTTTTTCCTTTTTTCTAAAAATTAATTTTTTTTCACCCAACAAAAATCTGTTTTCTGTTCCTTCCATCTTCTCCTGCCTCCCACTGAGAAAGAAAGAAAAACAACCTCCCTGTTACAAACATGTCTAGTCAAGCAAAACATATTCCCAAATTGGCCATGTCCAAAAACAAAGAAATTTCAATCTGCACTCTGAGTCTCTCACCTCTTTGTCAGGACACAGATATTGTGTTTTATCACTGGTCCTCTGGAATCATAATCGGTTACTGAGTTGATCAGAATGCCTAAGTTTTTCAAAGCTATTAGTTTTTACAATATTATTGTTATTGTACAAATTATTCTCCTGGTTCTGTTCTCTTCACCCTGTATCAATTCATATAAGTCTTCCTAAGTGTCTCTGAAACCTTCTTAATGAAAGTTGCTTTTTTAATGAGCTCTCAGTCTCTATCAATCCCTTTCTCCCTCTGAATAAAACATTTACTAATTCTAGTACGCCAGCCATTGCTTCTGCATGGAGCAGTTTTCTTAAATGAATCCTTTGTGTTTTTCTTACTGAATCTCCTTTTATGGGGTCTACCATAGATCTAAGAAGTCTATGATCTAATCCAGTGCTATTTAGTAACCCAATCAAAAAAGGAAAGGTTACATAAGTTATTTTTAGTGAATCCATGTTTATTCAGTGTTCTCCATTTTCATTTGAAAGTGAACAAACATCATCTAGTTGTATTAATTATTCCAGAAATTTGCTGTAGATCATTGTCAATCTTAATGTTCTACAGTTTCTAGAATGACCTTTCCTAAATAAAGAAAATGTTTTTCCATTTCCATTTTTCTGCTAACTCTTGCATTCATCCTGATTTCCATGATCAAAGATTATTGTCAGTTTTGTGAGTACATTTGAAAAGTCTTTCAGGACACTGCAATACTGTAATTCATGTGATTCTGGAGGCTTGGACAAATTGAAAGCAGCTAGGTATTCTCTTATTTCCTTTTTACTCAATTGGCCTTAGGATTCTGCTCAGATCTTCTTCCTTAATGTAGAAAATGGAAGCAAAATGAATAGAAGTATTGTTCAGCTTTCTCTGCTGTTTGTTAACATGGTATCATAGAGGCAGCTGGAGACATAGTAGATAGAGTGTAGAGCCTGGTGTCAGGAAGACCTGAATTACAATCTGGCCTCAGACTCTTACTAGCTGTATGACCCTGGGCAAGTTACTTAATCTCTGTTTGCCTCAATTTCCTCATACATAAAATCAGGATAATAATAATATTTTTCTCCCATGGTTGTTGTGAGAATCAAATGAGATAATATTCATAAAGGGCTTAGCACAGGGCCTGGAACCCAGCAGGTGCTTTATAAATGCTCATTTCCTTTCTTCCTTTCTAGGCTGCTAGGCCTATTACTACCTTATTCTTCTTTTGGTTCTTTATATAATCTCAAAAGACTCTTTTTGTTGACTTCAGAATTTTTAAAAGCGTTAGATAACTGCAAGCTTTATCCATCATGATACTATTCCCCCTGTGTAGTGGCCCTTTATACTATTTTTTCTTGCATATACACACATATCTTTAAATCAGAGCACACTATATAGCCCCATCAATTTCTTTAGATATCTCTCCCTTTTCTTCCCTACTAAGATTATTTGCAATTAGGGAGTCAGAACTTTTCTTTCTTCCTTCCTTCCTTCCTTTCCTTCTTTCTTCCTTCCTTTCTTCCTTCCTTCCTTCTTTCTTTTTCTTTCTTTCTTTCTTTTTCTTTCTTTCTTTCTTTCTTTCTTTCTTTCTTTCTTTCTTTCTTTCTTTCTTTCTTTCTTTCTTTCTTTCTTTCTTTCTTTCTTTCTTTCTTTCTTTCTTTCTTTCTTTCCTTTTGCATCCTCCTGCCTCCCTTGAGCCGAGTTCCCCTTCAGAGTTTCTATCCTTACCTATATTTCCTGTAATAATTTTGAAATCTACTTTTCTAAAATACTTGTTAGATCATACTCAGCACATTCATCCTTCATTATAGTAACTCCTTGAATACTTTCTGCCAAAGTTTTCAGCATCTCCACATTACCAACCATTTTCCAACTGATCAGAATTAAATCCAAAATCATTATTCACTTTACAATTTATTCTATTTTCTGAGAAATGGACTTGATAGTAAGATAAATGATTTCACTAGATGCTCTATTTTTTTTTTTTCAAAATGAGCTTCCTAATAGATATCTGAATAGTTGGAGTTCCCTGCCACTACCATAATCTTGCCTCTGGGACAGTTTTATGTTGTGTTAGAAAACCACCATCTATCTCTTCTTTCTGCTCAAGGCAGAATAGTACACTTGACAACAGCACATCTTTTTCTTCTATTCAAATATTGTTCCGCAATAGACAGAGACTTGTGTATTTGCAGAGTCCTATATAAATTGTGCTGATAAAATGGAAGGAAATTAATGGTTTTGGCACTTGTTACAGATTTTTATGGATCTGTAATTTTTAGGGATCTGTATCCAAATTCTTCATAAATACAGAATGAACATTAGCTATATGTGATTTTTCCCTTTGTCGTTGTGGGATTTTTGGCCCTAAATGACTGACATAGTAGCTAGAATAGCAATAATCAAGACAAACTTCCATAGTAATTAATCTTAGAGTTCAGAGATAAAGTAGGATCCAACGAATGGCAGGAGCCAAGAAGGATGACTTGTAGTTATGGG
The DNA here is from genome assembly GCF_900497805.2 of Vombatus ursinus. Lineage (NCBI taxonomy): Eukaryota > Metazoa > Chordata > Mammalia > Diprotodontia > Vombatidae > Vombatus > Vombatus ursinus. Next base: position 72,569,031 of record NW_020954610.1, on the reverse strand, counting down.
CTGGAAAAGGGAGAATGGGAGCAGCTACCCATGTTTTTAATGGAATGTTACAAGGGCATTGGCAAATTTGGACAGAACCAATACACATTTAAAAGTTTTGAAATATTTGTATGGCCTATTGATTTATACTAAACTTTCATAATTCTTGGACCATGGGGTCAGCAGGCTCCATAATTTGACACATACTGAAAGCATGAATAGAACTTATAGAAACAGGATGAACACAACTGGGTAAAAAAGAAGTAGCTTTGTGTACCTTGAGGGCCGAACTTTAATGGAACTAAGATTGACAGTCTGAGTCATATTGATATGTCAGGAAAGTACCTGGAGAGGGGAACAAAATACAGCTTAGAAAATAAACTGAAAAACAACAGCAACAACAACAACAACAACAAAAACCAAAACACCTCAACCCAACAACACTTAAGCCTCCTCTAGATATCCCTGGCATGACAAAGAATAATATCTAAGCTTCCTGAGTTGACTGATATATGGTGATTTGACAGGATAATTGAGACCCTTGGTTTTTCTTTAGGTTTTTGGTCAGATTCCAGAAATTTTAGCCTAGGATATCAGCAGATTAAAAGGTCTGTCACAGGATTCAAAATATCCTCTATGTCACCAGCAAGGCTATAAAATCAGAAGGTTTCGTATCACTCCTATGTCACTGAAACGAACATGCTAATGGGAGCATTTATTCACCAACTCATTTGTGATAGAAAATTTTCATATGTAAGGAAAAGGTTCTTATTGCCTAATGAACTGAAGTTTATTTTCTCCTTCCTCAAAGTATATACACATTACTTGCTTGAAACCTCAAGAGAATTGGTTGTCTAAGTGTGCGGAAAACAAATAATTGTATTCATATGATTTGGTAACCTTTCCCAGAGCTATTAGGTATATGTACAGAGTGAAGGATGGAACAGCATAATAACTGACCAAACCACAAATGAGACCATCTGTATACTTGAAGCAAGTTTGATTATGTAATGCAGTGCCAAATATCAGCCTAGAAATCAAAAGTGATTGGGCCAAAGTTGTAAATAAAGGCATCAACTTATTTTTTTTAAATAATAGATAGAACCTAGAGAATAATAAACAAAATGACTACAAATTATGATAGCAATAAGTGACAAGAAAACTCAGGCCAAATGCAATGGCCAGTGATGATCTCAAATTATAAAAGTTCAAGTACACGACTTTTTAATTAACACCAACAAACTATATACAAAAATGGGAGGTAGCATATACAATCAGTCATAACAACTATTCTAGTTGATTTTGTTTAACTGTTTGAGGGGGGAAGGGTTACATTTTGTTAGAGTTGTATTCAAACAAAAAGCATGAACAGAATATCTTAAAGAACTACAAAATCTGGGGAAAATAGAAGCAAAATATCAAAACGGGCCACAGAAGCAAACAAGATTTGAAATTCTTTTTTTTGTTAAGGTGAAAATATATATATAGATATCATATATACATATATTTAGCAAATTGAAAATTATTTTGAGGTTTTAATTCTGTATGATCAATTTCTTTTCTATGTATGTAAATGTTTTGCTGATGTTAGTAAATTTACAGTCTACAAATTTGAAATTAAAAAAATTAAGTGACTAATTTTGAAAATTTGAATCAATAAGACATTAATATCGATATGTTCACATTAGTTTGAATATAAGGCAGTACTGAATATGAGATGATTACTTGCTTTCTATACCACTGGATTAAAAATAAATATGAAAATATACAGTTTTTACAATTTTGCCAGATGACTGCTTTATTTACTAAGTTGCTCTTTTGTAAAATTTCCCTCGATTATCATTCTGACTCTTCTCCTTTTTATTATACATTTAACTTTGGATCAGGCCTTAAGCTAAGGCCTAGAAAGATACCGAGGTAGTTCCTCAGGCTGAGTACTGGACTTGAAGTTAATTTGAATCTTGTCATAGACACTTACTACTTATATGACCCTAAGCATATATAGCTTTGTTCAGCCTCAATTTCCTCCTCTGAAAACTGGATACAATAATAGTACCTATTTTACAGGGTTATTGTGAGGATCCAAGGAAATAACATTTGTAAAGTCCTTTGCAGGGCAGTTAGGTGGTACTGTAATTCATAGAGTGCCAGGCCTGGTGTCAGGAAGACTCATCTTCCTGAGTTCAAATCTAGCCCCAGATACTTACCAGCTGTGTGAACCTGGGCAAGTCACTTAACTCTGTTTGCCTCAGTTTCCTAATCTGTAAAATGAGCTGAAGAAGGAAATGGCAACTACTCCTGTATCTTTGCCAAGAAAATACCAAATGGTCACATGAAGAGTCAGACATGACTGAAAACAACTGAATAACAAAAGCTCTTTGTAAACTTAAAGGACTAATAATAATAAGGCTAGTAGTTACTATTAAGGAAAATGTGAGGGCATAATTATTTTTGATAGGGTTTAATTTCATTTCAGCTTCTTCTGAAAAGGTAAAAACTATGTTAGCATGCCTTCACAACTAATTCCTCCCACTCTCTACTCATACTCCAATTTCCCTCCTTACTTCTCCTTGCCTTCTTTCTCTTCTTTCTCTCTTATGCCCGTTTTCCCCTTTCTCTCAGTCTTCTTATCTTTTTTTCTCTTCTGTTAGGTAGATACATCCAATTTAATACAATGGAGGAGAAGGTAGAGAACCATTTCAGTTCTTGCGTGTGATCTCTTGTTATCTTGGCAGGATACAACTCAGTCTCCCCAGAAGTCTGATCAGCAAAGTAGTCTCCTCCATTTCTTTTTCCTAGTCACATTTTCTCTTCCATAATATATATTCTTACTTCTTTGCTTCCTTGAATTTTCCCCAACTTTCTGAGAGTAAATTTTTCATTTATATCCCTCCAGAAACATCTAGCACTGGCCTGGAGTCATATGACCTGGGCTCAAATCCTGCCTCTCATAACTACCTGAGTGTAACCTTGGACAAGTCTGTTAACCTCCTTTAGGCCTCAAGTTCTTTATCCATAAAATGAAGGGTCTGAATTAGATGACCTTGGTTGCTTCTTTTGGAGGTGAGTAAGAGAAGACCTGATTTTTGAGAATTTTCATATATTACTACTTCTATGTACTTAAAGTGGCCTTCTTTTTACACCTCTCAAAACTTTTCTTTTTCTGGGTACGGATCTATTAGTTCTTCAAAACTTCCTCTACCAAGGAAGATGGAGAACTATCTACAATTTGTAGTCTTAGAGGGTTGTAGACTTAGAGGGACATTGAGAGGTTAAGTAACTTTCTTGTGGTCACACAGGAAGCGGTCAGAAGCAGAGCTTAAACCCTGGTCTTTCTGACATCAAGGCTTACCCTCTATCTTCTATGTCATGCCTCTAGGATATATGATAATGATGATGATATTATGTTTGGACATTTCAGAAAAAGAAGATACCTAAGTTGTCCAGAATAAATGCGGTATAGTGGAAAGTTTCCTGGACCTAGGGTCAGGAAAGACTTGTTCCAGTGCATCCTCTGACACTTTCCAGCTACGCATCCGTAGGCAAGAAACTTAGACTCATATAGCCTCAGTTTCCTCATCTGTAAAATAGAGATAACACTATCCACAGTTGCTGCCTTGCAGATTTGTTTGGAAGACCAAGTGAGAGAATGTATGTAAAACTTTGCCAACCTGACATCATTATATACAAAAAAATCAGTTCTTATTGTTACTGGAAAGTCAAGGAGAATGATACTTGAATGTATGTTCTGTGGCCTCCGGGTGATGGTTGGTTTGCTAAAGTGAAGAGGAGAACTCCTTCCACAACTTTGGGGGTGAAATTTGCAATAACAGCTCAATATTGACATCACTCTATAAATTTAATCGAGTTCAACAAACCTTTGTTTAAGCATCTACTATGTTCAAAGCTCAATGCTAGGTACAAGGACAAAGACAAAAAAAAAATGTCTCTGCCCTCCAGGAGCTTACATTCTCTACTGGAGCCTGCTTCTCAAAAGACTGTATCTTTATACTCCTTTCTTGCCTTTTTTTAGTTTTCAGGAAAATGTTCCTTTTTACTCATTCTCTTAGTGTTTCTCCTCCTTCCCCCTAAAATTACCTGACAGGGATGTATGGGATGTTCAGGGAGGACTGGCACCTCCGGTGTGAGAGCTTGCCAAGCCCTTTCAGGGCTGCTCACTCACCTTTGGTATCCACCTGTCACCCAATTCTCACCTATGAGTCCAAGTAGCTGCAGCATGTGCAGCAACCACATCCTGGTAGATGTGCTAAACCAGGTGGGAGTAGCCAATGAGCTTCAAACCTGTTAGTGTTTGGGGATTGCTTACCCCAAACATATGAACACTCCTCCTGGAAGAATGGGAAGATGAGAACAATTTGTTCCAATGGCCACGAAGATGATTGAAGCAAGTGCTATGGAACTCGGAGAGCTTGGCAAGACATTGAAGACACTAAGGTCATCTACTGCATCCTGGGCCATCACCAGTCATCCTGACTTTTGTCTTGACACTGGATTTTGATGACTCTGAGAGAAAGTGAGGCTGCCGACTGGGCACAACTCGGCTTCACTTAATTCTAGCTCAAGTGCAAGTCAAGACATCACTCATCATGATGTCATCAGTCTTTTCAAAAATGAAGGAACAACAACAACTTGACAAGAAGTATCTTCCATCCATTCTGAATTTATCCTGTAAGCTTCCTGAAGGAGAGACTTTGCCTTTTCTTTGTATCCTTACCACTTAGCAAAGTGCCTGGCACATAAATGCTTAATAAATGCTTGTTGATTGATGGTTCTTAGAATCATATGATCCTGAAGGGTTGATAAGAGGCCACTTAATCGATTCCCCAGCTTGAATCATCTCAGAGGTGAGGCTCTGCGCAGTGCCTTACACATAGGTGCCCAGTAAAGACTTGCTAAAAGAATGAATAAATGAATGCATCCACTCTATTTTAAAAGACCTTCAGAAAAGATGGTAGCCATTTTTGGTGGCCATCTTTTGCAGCTATTGCATTTTTTAATAACCACTCCTTGGAAAGGTTTCTTTCTACCTAACAGAGATCCCTCAAGCAACTGCATAAGCCCACTTCATTCTTTTACTTGGCACTCTGGAGATGAAGAAGAGTTCTTACATCCTGCTTTAAGCAGCTTCATGTATTCAAAAATAGTAATTATGAAGCCGGCTCTTAGCTTTCTTTTTTTCTAGTTAAGTACTTCCTGTTTCCTTATTTTCTTTTCTTTCCTTTTGTCTTCTTTCTTTCTTTTTTTAAAAATACTTGTTCTAAGATCTTATTTTTTCATCTTTTCAATATTTTCCTGGCCTGGTCCTCTGAACACTCTCTACATGATGAATCATCATGAGTTTGGAGCCCAGGAATGGATACAGCACCTTACTGAGGATCTAACCAGAGCTGAGTATAATGAAATCATTTCCTCCCTGCCTTCCCTGCCTCTTCCCCCGCTCCCCTCCCCCCACACCTTGTTCCTTGTTTTGCTATTTTTCATTGGCTCATTTCAGGCTCTTATATATAACAGAAATACCTTCTAGATTCACTTTGAACTTGTACTTGTCAGCATTTAGTCATCTTGACAAGGAAACCGTTGGATATTTGTCTGGTGACCTGAGGGGCAACCTGATATCTTTGTACTCTTATAGGTGAAAAAGACAGCAGTGGTATACAAGCATCCTTCAAAATTCTGCCTTCATGATCTGGAATCATAGGAATTTTCCCAGCCCCCATTTTGTAGAGTGTATCCAATGTCAGAGATATTATTTTTTTCTGTTATTTTTCAACTCTCATTTTATCTATTCTGGCATTTTGTTGTGATTTTTGAAAACTTAATTTATGTCTGGTTATAAAACTAAGGCCTTTGAATCTGTACAGTGCCTTATTAAGACTGTATATTTTTATTTATAGAATTTATGTATAACCTGAAGTTTGAAACTGGTAAATTTGCATAAGACTCTCCTCAGGGGTAGAGAATGATTCCTGGAAGCTGTGTGTGCCTACTTGAGGTTGAGTTGGCTTCAGAGCTTTGGGAAAGAGAATAATAATAATAACAGCAGCTAACATTTATATAGCACTTCCTATGTACTAGACATTATGCTAACAGCTTTAAATTATTATCTCATTTGACCTTTATGAAAACCCTTGGAAGGAGGTGCTGTTATTATCCCCATTTTACAGATGAGTAAACTGAGGCACACAGGGATTTGTCATCTTCTTTTCTACTTCACTCAAGAGGAAACTCCCCGAAGTCTTAGGGGACTTGAAGTTGAAACACATTGAGTTACCAGCTCCTCTATTTTTCTGCCTTATGAAGTCTTCTTTCCTTCTCCTAGTTTCTTGTTGAAGAGGGTCCAGAACTGATCATGTGCTCTCCTAAAGCAAGAAAGAAGAGAGTTTGTCTTCTCCCAGGCTCTTAGATCAATGCTATTCCTCATGCAATGTTGAGTCATCATTCTCTCCACCAATGAGGAGAGTCTTATGCAAATGATTCAGACTTGAGCCCTGGGTTACATATATAATTAAGAATTAAGAATAAATATCAAGAATTTATATTTCCTTCAATATTTCTTATTGGCCTGTCATCTTTGACAAAGGTGTGTCAGTATGAAGGATCTCTAACTTCATTACCATTCTCAGTGTAGGAAGTCCTCCACCTATGTGAATGCCAATTATCAAGATTATGAAATGACCAAAATTATATTGTTTTTTACTTGTCTTGCCTAACTTGGTTTTCTTTTCTTGTCCTGGATGAAAAAGCTAATGATATAAAATAGAGTTTTTCATCCTTAGAGTAGCATAGTGGGAACAAACTCTATCCTGAGAATTGGGAGAGGGAAGGGAAGGAAATAAACATTTATATAGTGCCTTCTGTGTGCCAGGCACTGCACTAAATGCTTTTTTACAATTATTATCATTTTTGAGTCTCACAATAACCCTGGTAGGGAAGTGCTATTATTACCCCCATTTTACAGATGAGGAAACTGAGGCAAACAGAGGTTAAAGTGACTTGCCCAAAGTCACACAGCTAGTTAGTGTCTGAGACCAGATTTGAACTCAGGTCTTCCTGACTATAAGCCCAGTGCTCTATCCACTCCATTACCAGCTGCCTAGGGGCATAATTATAACCTCTTTTTAGAATCAGAGTTTTTGGAATTTCAAAGTTCCTTTGAGGGCCCTTTGAAGTTGTCTAGTGCAATCCCCTCATTTTCCTGATAAGGTCCATGGAAGTAAACCCAGTTTTCTAACATTCTCCAGCTAATTGGAACCACAGAATTCAGGGGCCAGAATTCAGGTCTCCAACCTCCTGGCAAGTGCTGTTTTCCATTCTACTGAGTTGCTTCATCTTTTTGCCCATATATGACTTCTGCATCCTCTTGCAATTGTTCAGCTCTTTTTGGCAGGCCTCTAAGTGAATTCTGTTGGTTCTTAATATCCCAGCAACAAATCTTAGTCTTCAGTAAATATAATGGATTCCATTCTCCCCAGGTCATTTCCCAGGAGTAAGTTCAGTGCTCAGGGTTCTAAAGAGACACCACTTAGTGCATTGTTGGTGCAATGAAACAGGGGGAGCTTGGTGGCACGAGATAGTTAATATGCCCACTTACTTATTGCCAGAGTTACTTAATGGGAGTGACCCTGGTAGCAGGGATAGGGAAGAATATGGCTCAACTACTAATGTTCCTTGTTTATAAACTTCCTGCATATTATATTATCTCTACAGCAAAGTTCTTCTTTGGCCAAAAACAATTTTCAAAACATTAAATCCTGGATGATTCAGACTTGCAACAGAGACCAGCATTATGCCCGGGATAGATACTTTTGTCTGCTGCTTCTACTAGATTATTTCAGGGGAAATTGCCACTCCTGTTGCTGAGGAACTAACAGTTTGTAGGATTATGGCAGATCCCTTTGCTAATGCCTCATCTACCAAGCACTTTATCAGTCTGTCCTCAGAGAATTGTATCACTGTAAAAGCCAAAACTTGCATATTAGGTTTTATAAATAATGGAAAATAAGTGAGTAAGTGAGACAACAATGCCAGGGGCAGAAAGCACACTTCTTGGAGCTTTTAGAAAGACAATTGTTGAAGCCCATGTTAAAATGTTGAACTTTCCTAAATTAATGTATTCTCTTAAAATCAATCATCATTTCTTTATAGATTCAACAACAACAACAACTTTTAAACTCAGAACTGTGGGGATAGTGTCTGCAATAATGATTCACACATACATAGTTTGCAAAGTGCTTTGTATACATTATCTCATTTGTACCTCATGATAACCCTGTAATTATTGTCTCCATATTTCAGGTGAGGAAAATGAGACAGAGAGGGGTTAGGTGACTTGCCCACAGTCATATAGCTAGGAAATGTCTGAGGTTGCATTTGAACCCAGGTGTTCTTGATTTTGCATTCTACACTGTACCTCACTGATCAGATAAACCAGCTTTCATTTCCCTATACCTTATTCCTCACAGCTGCTATTTAAGACCTTCTCTACTCAGGACTCCAGTTCTTCTCCCTTCCCTGTCAGCAGATGCTCAGAGTGTCCTACATTACCAAGTAGAATGAGGCCATACAAGACTAGCTCTCTCATCTTCCCTTCAGTTCTCACAAGCTCTCAGGGTCATCACCCACATTCTCCTTGCCAAAATTACCCACTCCATTTCTGCTCAGAGTGCCCTACTATCTTATGGACCTTATGGACCTTACTCTACAATCATTCTTTCTCAGTCAGTCAATAAGCATTTATTAAGCTCTTCCTATCAATAAATAAGCATTTATTAAGCACCTACTATGTGCCAGGCACATATGCTAAGCACTGGCAAAAGACGGCTCACAGAGCTCACAATCCAGTAGGGAGACAACCAACAAATACATATATACAAACAAGCTATATATAGGATAAGTAGGAAATAATTAATACAGAGAAGACACTAGAAGCAGGGTGCTTCTGGGGACTTTCTCCATCTCTACCTGCTTCTTCCTCTCTAACCACAAACATGTTCTTCCTTTAAGATTTGGTCCTATTTTTCCTTTCCTCACCTCAAAACACCTAAAATGAGTAATCTCTTCTGCCTAGTCATGGTCTCTTACTCATTCACCACCCTTGAATTTCTTGCAATTTGGCTTCAATTGTCCCCACTCTACTGAAATAGCTCTTTCAAAGGCCACCAGTAACCCTTAGTTGACAAATCTAATGGTTTTTTCTCCATTCTCTTCCTCCTTGACACTTTGTTCAATATTTTGCACTATTGACTTTTTTCTTTGTTTGTAAATTTTATTCTGAACTTAAGAAATAAAACAAGCATTTCCATAACATAGTGAAATTTAAAAAAGATGACTACACATGAAACTGCAAATCTATTATGTACAACTTGCCATTCCTTTTAAATATATAATAAAACTATCACATAACTTTCTTTTTTTTCTTTTTAATTTTTTTCTTTTTAATTCCCTCTCCTTCCCCTAAGATGGCTACCATTAGACACAAATATGTATACGCATGTAAAATCATTCCATACATGCTTCCATTTATCAGTTCTTTTTCTGGATGCAGATAGCGTCTTCCGTCGTAGGTCCTTTGTAGTTAATTTGGGTATTTATAATAGCCAAAATGACTTAGTCACTCAAAGTTGTTCTCAAAACAATATTGCTGTTACTGTATACAATGTTCTCTTGGTTCTGCCCCATTTTGCTCTTCATTATTTTGTGCAAGTCTATCCATGTTTATCTAAGATCACCGAGCTCATCACTTCTTATAGCACAGTAGTATTCCATCAGGATCCTATACCATAACTTGTAGTCATTACCCAATTGACAGATATCCCCAGGTTCTTTCTTTTCCTGGCTTCCTTGCTACTTGCTTTTCTACCTCTCTGACCTATCTTCTTGGTCTCTTTCCCTGATTCATCTTCTCACCTGCTAATTGTGGATTTTTCCCAAGGCTCTTCTTAGTCCTCTTCTTTTGTTCTTCTATATTCTTTCTTTTGGCAATTTCATCCTTTCCCATGATTTTAATGGTATGCAGATGACTTCCAGATCTATGAACCTAATCTAATTTCTTTCTTGGGTCCCATATTTTGAAATGTTTACTGGGTATCTCTAACACAAAGTTCTACTATAAAGCTCAATACGTCCAAAATTTAATGCATCATCTTTCTTTCCTAAATCTTTCCCCTCCTTACCTTAGAACTCATTCTGTATGTGTCTCTCCCAGTCTCTGTCTCTTTGTCTCTGTCTAATGGTACATCATCCTCTCAGTTCCCTGGGTTTAAAACCTTAGGATCAACAATTGATTCCAAATGGACAATGCCAAAGTGCTACCCACCTCCTGACAGAGAGGTGATAGACTCAAGCTGCAAAATGAGATATGCATGTTTGGCCAAGGCCAAAATGCAACTTTATTTTGCTTGACTATGCATATTTGTCACAAGGATGTTTTTTTTTTTTAATTTTGTTTGTTCAGTTTGGGGTAGGAGGTAGGAGGGAGAGAGGAGATAGGGATAGGATGCCCTCTCAGATGTATATAGCTTCTCTGTATATATTAGTTTGCAGGGTGTCTCCCCCATTAGAGTGTAAGCTCCTTGAGGGCAGGGACTGTCTTTTGCCTCTTTTTGTATCCCCAGCACTTACCACAGTACCTGGCACATAGTACTCAGTTAACAAATGTTTATTGATTGATTGAAATGAGGAGGGAATAGAAGGAAGGCCAGAATGAAACACAGACAAGCAGGACAGCTTTGAAAGTTGTATGTTGAATTTATCATATACTTAGAAAGAAAAGTCAGTTTTACAAAAGACATTCACAACTTTAGTATGATCCTCTCAGAATAAAAAATAAGATAAAAGAGGGAGAAATAAAGAAATGTTAGGATCCTCTTTGACTCTTTTCTCTCCCTTATAACTAGTTGCCAAGCATTGTCAGTTCTCTTTTTTTTTTTTCAGGTAGTTGGGGTTAAGTGACGTGCCCAGGGTCACACAGCTAGTAAGTGTCAAGTGTTTGGTCTGAGGCCGGATTTGAACTCAGGTACTCCTGTCTTCAGGGCCAGTGCTCTATCCACTGCGCCACCTAGCTGCCCCTTGTCAGTTCCATCTTGACAATATCTTTTGTGTCTATTCCCTTCTCTCTACTCATACTATTAACATATCATCCCTTGCCTAGGCTACTATAATAACCTGGGCTTTTGTAATAACTGGCCTCTGTCTTCTTCTTCCCTATCCAATCCACCCTTATTGCAAGGGAAAATTAGGGGAGTGCAGGGGTAGTGATAAAGATACTAAAAAAAAAAAAGAAGAAGAAGAAGAAGAAGAAGAAGAAGAAGAAAAAGTCAAAAGGCTCAATGAAACGTTTTTTTAAAAATCCACAGAATAGAGTAGAAAGTTCAGAAGGAGACAGAGACAAGCAGGATAGTGTTTGTTCAAACTACTCATTAAATTTGAAATGTGAAAAAAACTCAGCTTTATGTAGTGGATATTCATGGTTTTACCTGCAGTCCTTTTTTTTCTGTTCTTTGCATAGAGAAATATTCTTTGCTGTTGTTTGTCAAGTTCACAATAATAAAAAGGAAACCTTAAAAAAAATTATGTTGGTTTCCATCTCCAGAGCCCTAGCACAGTGAATATAGCAGGAGCTTCAAAAATATTTTAATTGAATTTAAATCTTGGTCAACATAACAGATTACTTTGTTTCATTCCTATTCTTTCACTTTTTCTAACACAAAGAGACCTTTTTTCCCTTCACAGAACATTCTAGCGCAGAATACTGGTACCTTTTTAGTATGAGTTGGGTGGGAGACATGGAGAGTTAAAGAGATTAGGTAACTTTCCTTCTAGAATATAAACAACATGAGCCTTTATACACAGGTTCATGTATATATTTACATACACACACGCCATCTTCATATTTTATCTTTTTGAATTTTTCTAACCAAGCAGCCTCACTTTGGCTGTTTGCCAGATTGGCCTTTTTTGGAAATTTATGTCAAGTTATACCTTGGGATATTTGCAAACCCCTGTACCCTACTGCAAAGGTGACTCATTTTATAACCACATAGTTTTTATTTCCAGTATACTTTATGGTATGTCCCACTTTTTCTTTTGTCACGTGATTATTTTTCCATGATTCATTCAATCCACAAGCATTTATTAAGTATTTACTATATGCCAGGACTGGGCTAGCCACTAGAGATACAAAGGTGAAGAAAGAAACCATCTAAAAGAGCTTACGTATTCTTCCTCAAGTTTATTCCACCATCTATCTTTAATCCACTCTTACTTTGAATCATCCTATCAGAGTTGTTTTTAGTTGCTATGCAGAGAAAGGACCGAAGGGCTCTAAATCATCATGGAGACTGTTCTTTCATTCCAAAGGGCATTTGAGGTGACTAGAACACTTTCAGAAAACCAGGTGCACACTATAGCACTACCCAGTGCTCTGCCTCCAAGCTGATTTGTTTTACTTCTTAGAGAGGGAAAACAGAAAATCACCTTTTTGATTAAGGGTCCCATAGATCCAGAGAAGAATGCATCTCAGAGCAGATCTTTTAGTAGTGAATCCTAAATTGTAGCAGACCATTAGCTAAAGACCGTACTATGCACAGCTCCCATGTTCTAGGTCAGGGGCAGAGAAGATTGTTAAACAATGGAAAGTGCTACCAAGGGAAATTGCAGAATTCTCCCCTGTGGTCTTTAAAAAATAGGACAGATGCTACCAGTGTGAAATGAGGATGATGTAAGAGTAGACCTGGCTGGAGGCAAGGATATGGACTAGATAACATCTCAAGGTCCCTTCCATCCTTCTGCTTCCATTAGATTTCTTCTTGGTGATTGGCTCTGCTTATGAAAGCCCGAGCATGGCTATATTAATACCATGGTTTCTCATGTATTCAGTCAGACAAATATGCTGGCTGCTGTGTAGAATATAGAAGCTGACATAGAGTTCCAGCCTAGTGAGATTTATCTGAAGCATGAATGGGGCAGCTAGGTGGTGCTGTAGTGGATAGGGTGCCTATCGTGAAGTAAGGAAGATTCATCTTCCTGAGTTCACATCTGGCCTCAGACACTTACTAGCTGTGTGACCCTGGGCAAGTCACTTACCTCCGTTTGCCTCGGTTTCTTCATTTATAAAATGAACTGGAGAAGGAAATGGCAAACCACTCCAGGATCTTTGCCAAGAAAACCCCAAACGGGGTCACAAAGAGTCAGATGCAATTGAAAACAACTGAACGATAACAAAAATGAATTAGATACGCTGATAAAATGCAAATATGGAAAGGAAATGAGAGTGCATTCATAAGAAAAACTGTGACAAAGAAGAATCATAGCTATACCTATAAGGTCATCTAGTCCAGTCCCCTCTCATTTTATTGATGAGAAAATTGACAATGAGAGAGGTGAAGGGACTTAGATAAGATCAGACAGTAATTAAATTACATGGCAGGAATTCAAATCAAGGTCTTCTAACGCTAGCTCCAGGGAGCTAACCATTACACCACACTATCTTCTGATGTTTACCAGGAATTCATCAGCATTGATCCTGATAAATTCTTTACTTACTTATTTATATTTCTTAAGACATCAAGTACTAAACATTTAATCAAATTCATGCTAAACTTTGTGTTGATTACATTGAACATGATATTAATGTATATCACACATCATGTTACTCTATTTTGAAAGGACATTGATAAGCTGAAGAAGGCCAAAGGAGGACATCCAGGATAATGAAGGGCGTTTGAGTCCATTCCATATGAAGACCAATTAAAAGACCAAAGTGTTTATCTTACAGAAGAAAAGACTAATGAAGAACATGATAGAGAACATGTCTTCAAGTATTTGAAAGGATGACTGTTATTGATAACAATAACAGCTAGCCTTTGTACAGGACTCAAAGATTTGTAAAGTACTTTACAAACATCTCATTTTATTCTCATAACAACTATGGGAGTTTGTTATTATCCCCATTTGACCAGTGAGGAAACTGAGGTAGGCACAGGTCAATTGACTTGTCCACTGGGGTAGAACTAGGAGAAATAAGTGAAAGTTGCAAAGAGGCAAATTTAAACTTTATATAGGGAAAAACTTATTAATATTTAAAGCTATCCAAAAGTGGAATAGGCTCCCCCCTCAGGAATGGATGATCATTTTCCAGCTTGTTGAATAGATGGCAGCGGGAATTTGTTTTAAATATATGTTGGATTAGATGGTTGCTGAAGTCACCTCCAGCTCTGAAATCCTTTGATTCTGTTGTTACCACAGATGTTTATTTTTAAGGAACCACAAGAAATAAAACAAAGTACTTCATTTCTCAAAAATAAGTAAATAAATAAAATTGCACCAGATTTCTTAGAGGGAAAATCTAGAGTAATAGTTAATTAGCAATGTGATGTATCAGTAAGTATGCTAGAGTCCTGAAAAACAGATGATGAAACATGTTTCCCTTTTCTCTCTGTAGAGAGGCAGAGAATTACTGGGTGTAAAATATGGCATAATGTTGTCAGATTGGCCTCCATATTGGTTAGTCTTATTTTGGTGGTGGGAAAGGGAGATACAAGGGAGGTTTCAAAGGGAGAGGGCCCATATGAGGAAATGAATGAGGTGTACAAACAAGAGTAATTAATAGGAGTTTAATTTTTTTTTAATTAAGAGAACAAATGAGCACTGGGTATGGATTCAAGTTAGACTTTGATTTGAATTTAACCACTGATATCATCAGTGAGACTTTTTCCTTTTCTCTAAAATGGGAATAAAAATACATAGCAGCAAATCTAGTTGTGAGGATCAAATGAGATAATGATGCAAGATTCCTTTGTAAATATTAAGGTGCAATATAAAAGCCAACTAATACTATTCTGAAATTATTGCAGTATGAGGAAACTTTTCTAATTAAAAAAAATGTGGATCTCCCCTCACATGACAGTAACTACCATCATGAAATATTTTCTCCCTGTACTATTGGTATCAATTGATTGAGAAAGTACATGCTGGCAAAAAGTTATCCTGAATTCGGAAAAACTTTTAGAAGAATTTGCATTTTGGTAAAAACAATAATATCTATATATATTTGAATAATAGTACTACATTCTTATACTTTTGAGACATATTTATTCGGTCTACAGAGATGTGCTTTCTTATATATGATACAGTCACTTAATGAGATGGTTTTGTATTCCTGGCCCTGTTGCCATAATTCTGCAGCTCCCCAGAAGTTGGCCCACAGGATAAGTACTGCTGATTTAGGTATTAGAACAATCGGTCACATTGAAAGTAACAAGAACCACAATAAATCTGTTATTTAAAAGACATAGTTCACCTACTATGAAAATACCCTCTATATTTATAAATATTCAAATTTAATTCTGCTCTCTTCCTAGAGTATGAGGGGAAAGGGACAAAAATAGAATTAGAATAGTTCTTCTCCATAAAACCCAGACCATACTACCACCTACTCAGCTCCACAGATAGATTCCCTCTCCCTGAGTTGGTGGCGACTACCTCTAGCTCTAATGCATACTATTCAGTTAAAAAAAACCAACCCAATAACATTTATTAAGTAACAATTTGATGTCAGGTACAAGGATAGGTTCTGGGGATGCAGAATAAAAAAATTTGGTTTCAGTCCTCAATTATCTTAAGAGGCCGGATATGACATGCATATGATTAGGTATACAGGATAGAGGGTGATAGGGGAAAGGAGAGATCCAGATAAAGTGCTCTGAGAAAATGTGAGGAAAGAAGACAACATTTTCAACTGGGGAAATCAAAAAGGCTTTGTGGTGAAGGTCACACCCAAGCATGGCTTTGAAGGAAATGAAGGGTTTTAACAGCTAGAGATGTAAAAGGAGCATGATCCAGGAAAGGGAGATGGCCAGTGCAAGACTGAGATCAGAGATTGAGATCAGTGTGCCTAGAACAAAGACTGCACGCAGGAGAGTCTGGGAAAGGGGGAGATGGTATCCAGGAAGATGATGAATGTTGTGAAACAGTGCAAAGAGGTCAAGAAGAATTAGAAATGAGAAAAAGACTGTTTGATTTAGCAATTAAATAACTATTAGTTACCTTAAAGAAAATGGATTTCATCAAGTGGTACAGCCAAAACCTGGATTCTAAAGAATTGAGAAATTAGAAGAAGTAGTGGGAAGGAGCACAGGAGTTTTTAGATGTTTGGCTGCCAAAAGTAGAGATATAAGGTGATTACTACTAGAGGAAATGACAGAGTCAAAGGAAGGTCTTTTCAAAGACAGAATGTGTCTAGGCATTTTTGTGGGCAGAAGGGGAGGATCTAGTAGGTAAAGAGTGATTGAAATTACAAAGATGATCCGAAGGGGAAACTCAGGTGGATAATATGGGAGAGGACAAGATTAAGGACAAAAGAAGGGTTGGCTTTGGCCAGAACAGGGGAACCTGGGGCCTCAAGGCCTCATGTGGCCTTCTAGGTCCTTAGGTGCAGCCTTTTTTTTTTTTTCTTTGCTTTTTGGTGAAGTAATCTGGGTTAAGTGACTTGCCCAGCATCACACAGCTAGTAAGTGTTAAGGGTCTGAGGTCTGATTTGAACTCAGGTCCTCCTGACTCCAAGGCCAAAGTTCTCTATCCACTGTGCCACCCAGCTGCCTTCTAGGTGCAGCCTTTTGACTAAGTCAAACTTTTACAGAACAAATCCTTTTATTAAGGGGATTTGTACTGTTAAGTTTCCATTCAGTCAAAGGGCTGCACTTAAGGACCTAGAGGGCCACATGTGGCCTCGAGGCCACAAGTTTCCCACCCCTGGGGCGGGAGAACTACTTCTTCCTCTAAGACTGAAACAAAGGAGGAGAGAATAGGGGATGATGTGGAAAGTATATGAAGTACAGATCCCAGAGAAGAGAAGTTATGATGAATTACTTCAGCTTTCTCTATAAAGGTGACAAGGTGCTCTGTTGAAAGGAAGGAGACACTCAGGAGAGAAGAGAGAACTGATATAGTGGAGTTTGGTAAAGAGTCAATCAGGGAAAAATAAAAGGGCTATATGGTATAGCAGTGAGGGTCCAGTTGAGACAACACAACATACATTTGTCCCTGGGGAAGGGATGAGATCTGTTCTGTTAGGCCCTAATGGACAGAACTGGGAGCAATGGGTACAAGTTTCAGAGAGGGAAACTTAGACTCGACGTAAGGAAAAACTTCCTAAAAATTAGAGCTGTCCAAAAGGAGAATGGGTGGCCTTGAGAGTTGGTGGGTTCCCCTGAGTTGGAGGTCTTCATGTAGCAGATATGTTTGTTACTTGGTTGGGTATGTTGCAGTGGTGATGACTTTCTTGCCCAGGTTGGACTAGATCGTCCCTGAGATTCCTTATAGCTATCAAATTTTGTGATTCTGTGATATACTTGGATAGAGTGAATTTTGAAGAAGAGATTGCTGAGTGACGATATCTAGGGAAAGACATGGAAGTGGCACTGAAGGGCAAGGAACACGTCCACTGTTCCTCTTGGTTCGGTGTGAAGAAAGTTGGAGAGAAGTCGCATACTCTGCTCTGGAGAGTGTGACCAAAGAGGCAGAGCCAGTTGAAGATGCTAGATGGTAAGCAGGAGCATTTCCCTCCGAGAGAGTGGGACTTCTTAGAGGAGGGACAGAGAGAGCACTGTGAGAGAACTAAACACCTTCTGGGAGAAGGATATCGAAAGGAAAGAAGAAAGAGGACACTGAAAGTCAGAAAGACCCATTCACCCATCCTGCTACGTTAGCCTTCCTTTAATGAAGCTTTCTGCAATGTTACTCTCCTGGTCAAAAGCCTTCATTGGCTCTTTATTTTTTGAGCATATCAAATTCAAATTCCTCCATTGGCCTTTCAAGGTGTGGGGTCCTGATTGAGAAAAAGCCCTAAAATACAGTAATAAGTGAAAAGCCATAAAAATTTAAACTCTGTGAAAGGTGGAAGTGCAGACATGGTGACTTGTTTACCATTTTATTTTAGACACTGAGTCAAACTTAAGATACTATGATTTTTGAAAACCAAAACAAGATATCGTGACCCATATGTGACTAGTGCATGATCTACACGCAAACTTATGTTTGGGCATAACATTGGCTTAACTCCCAAGCTCGTTACTAAACAGAAAACCAGAAATATCCACCAATCAGTAGTGATGCACTCCTCCAGCTCCTCCTGCTTTTGTCTGTAATTACCACAGGGATTTCTGGGGCTCTTTGTAGGGATCCATGGAACTGTCTAGCTGCTGCCTCAGACTGAAGATTGACCATTTGTAAATATTCATAATGATTGATTAAACTACTACCTATAATCAATCTTGAGCTCCTCGGCCTCTTTATTTGGTATCAAAAGAACACTCCACAGTTATGGGGGTTCCCCAGCTATGGAAATTTCAGACCTTACATAAGGCTTTCTATAATCTGGTTGCACACACTCTCCAATATAATCTTACATCTTACAACTCCTCAACATATTCCTTTGTTTTTAATCAACCTCCTCAGGGTCTCACAAAATACTATGTTCATGGTGCAATGACTCATGTTGTTCTTGTCCTATGAAATGCTCTTCTTTCCCCTCTTTCTATCCAAATCCTATCATTCTGACTATTCTAGGAACCATCAATCTCCCTCTCTGGTAAGGTTCTGGAGTACTTATAGCATTTTCCATATAACTGAGTAATTAATTAGAGTCTGCTTTGTATGTTTGTCACTGGATAAGCAGCTGCCCCAGCTGGTTGATATGGTCCTTGAGGTAAGCTCCTGTATGTCCCGCAGTGCCTAGCATAAAGCTAGACTTATTATATCAAGGTTATGCATTGAACCTATGATTTCATTGTTTTAGAGAACACACTCTAACAATTCAGATCAGCACCTTCTGTCCAAATTAGACAGTTGCTTCAAGTACTCAGAGGTCATCTGCCCAGTCACTTGGCTAGTATGCATTAAAGGTACAACTTGAACCCAGGTCTTCCTGCCTTGAAACTGACTTCTTATCCCCTACACAATACTGTCTCTTTCCTGCTAGGTGTTTTATAAATAGATATACCCTGAGGCACTGATTGATTGGATGGAAAGGGACCTGAAAAGAGATGTGAGAGTCACTGAAAGCCAAATTATGCCTAGAGCCAGCTCTTTCTTCCTGAATTCTCAGCTTCTGGCCCTTGGCCAATGAGAAGATTTTATTACAAACTGCTAATATTCAATGCATCTGCCAACAAGGAAGTAACACAGGGATTGTATTACTGAAACACAGCTGGATTGTGACCTTCTTGTGGGCAGGGAAGATGTCATTATTCATTTGTGCTTTATTGGGTCTAGTAATATGTTACAACATTAGGTATTATTAGATTAATACTTGTTGATTTATTGATAAACAAGAAAATCCTCTTGTAAGTGTAGGGAGACAGTGAGTTTTTCACTGGCCAGAGCACAAGAGCTCTGAGATCTTACTGACCTACTGATACATATGCATAAGGTCAGAGATGCCTTTTAGGTGTGTGGAGAACAATGACCTTGCTTTTTATTTGTTTGTTTGTGTTAAAAAAAATATATACACACTAAATCAGTGATTATCTTGGGAATGTCAAACTTCAAAGTAGATAGATATCTGTAACCAAGCAGTGATGCTACTCAGATGTGGAGATTGAGGGTGGGGGTGTGAGGAGACTTAATTTTAGCCTGTGGGCAAGCTTTCTGGCTTTCTTTAGCTAGGTGTGGTTACTCTGACTAAATCTCTTGGGGAAAGATTCTATCCACTATATCCTATCGGCCTAGAGAAGGAAATAGCAGGCATGTGAACCCTGAAACTGTAGTAGAAAGACTACACACCTAAAAGTTGTGTGCCACAATGAGTTCATCTAAGACACTGGGAAAAATACCCACATACCTAATGTGCCTAGGAGCCACCAGCAATCATCATGAGACCAAGAGGGACCAATAGAGTAATGGTCCCAGTGGAGACACACACACTTTGGGAACATGCCAAGTGAGAGTAGCATGATGACATCGCCAAAAGACATAGATTGTCCTGTAGTATTACTGGCATGCATTGCTCTTCCACACATGTGCCCTGATCACACATGTTCGCAAAATTTGTGCAACTCATGAATTATTCGTATGCATAACTCACTCTTCCCACTGATGATTTCTGTATTTGTGACATGGAGGAAATGTTCTTTTGCGACCGTTATCACCAAACTGTTATTCTAAATGTTTTTACTTTGAACTAATTATGTCTTCTGGCTGACTATGACATTCTTCTTTGGAACTCTCTCCCATGCCCTGTCACTTCCTTCCCCCCACTCCCTTCAACTTGTCAGCTTCCTTTTTTATGTTGTCTTTGTCCATTAGATCATAAGCTCCTCCAGGGCAGGGACTTTTATTTGTGTTTGCATCCCTAGTGCTTAACACAGTGCCAGGCACATAGAAGGTGCTTAATAAATGTTTATTGATTGACTAATGAAAAGGTAAACATATTAGTGAGGGCTCAGGAACTATAAGGTTTTGTGTGAATTAGGGCCCCCAAATTACACTAAATTTGAGATAGAATATTTGGGGCCCCCACTTATAAGGGGAGCATCCCAAATACTACATAAGCATAATTACCAGATCTGCCCTTGGTATACTGATAACAGGCCCATTTGGTGCTCAAGTATTTACTGTGTTTGTATATAACTGTGCTCAAGTATTTACTTCACCTCCTGGTTTCATCTTCTTTTCTAACTTCTTTACCCCTTCCTACCTCTTCTAACCCCCTTTCTTCAGCTAATATACGTATTTATGACCCAGTTCTGATTTGACATTCATTTCAGTTTGATCAGTGAGCCCTAAGACCTATTAATTCTGACAATCATTTGATTTAGTTTGGGTCTAGCTGTGGCTTTAGTCAAAACTATAAAACAATATTGTTTTTAGTACTTTACAGCTAAAAACCTTCCAATACAACTGAGTACCCAGGCAAGTAAGGCCCTCCACTAACCATGGTTGTTGGCCTAGCAGGTACCCCTCCCTTTTCCATCTCTTTTCCTGAGAGAAAGCTACTCTATCCTAAGTTCAATGAATGGGGCCTCCTCACTTTAGAAATGCTGGAAAGTTGTATCTACACTTCACTATCACCACAACAATAATTGCAACCCTTGCTGGGAATTTGGAAATTTGGAAATTTGGAATTTGAAAACCTTCTTACTGCCGCATGTGGAGGCACTATCTATTCTGCCCTACTTCACCAAAACAGATGGGAAAACCACCAATGCCTCAGCTCTCTGAAACCATCAACTGCCCATACACCAGGTTTCACAGTGCTAGGAACCTGTCTAGGACCATAGTTTTAGATACCAGGACTAGCTCAGAGTAAGAGCCTCAGAAACCTTTAGTCAGATCAGACCTGACCTGATACTCCATTTTACCTGGTAATGTAGTATGAGATGTTTCCTTGACCTTGAGTGGAAGCCCAGTCAGCTAGAACATCCCCCTTTAAAAAAAAAAAAGTATTTTTATTCTGAACTTGACAAACACACAAACATACAAAATAGGCACTTCTTTATACAAGGTAAACAGAAAAAAGTATTATACATGAAACTTCAAGTCTTTATATGTACAACTTGCTTCTCTTTTATATAGATAGATAGATAGATAGATAACTGAACCTGCAGCTTTCAAAGCTGTTCTGTTCATCTGTGCTTCTTTCTGGCTTGCCTTCTGTTCTCTTCATATTTTTAATGCCTCAATGTCTCTCCTTTCCTTTCCTTCTTTCTTCCTTTCTTTCTTTCATCTTTCTTTCTCTTCCTTCCTTCTTTCCTTCCTTTCTTTCTCTCATCTTTCTTTCTCTTCCTTCTTTCCTTCCTTTCTTTCTCTTTCCCTTGTGCCATTGTGCTTTTTATAACTCTGTTCTCTGGTAATAACTTTTCATCATCTTAGACTTCTTTCACATTCTTTCCAATTTTTTTTTTACACTCATGGAAATCTTACCCTTTCAGAATGAACGAATGCATATAAAACACACATAAGTACTGCCCTAAGTGATGAGGATACAGATATATAAAAGCAAGATAGTTGCTGCCCTCAAGAGTATATATTTTAATCGGGTATGATAATCCATAGAGGGGAGCTGGAGTTAGAAAGCAATGTTCCAGTGGGAAGAAAAGGGTGAAGTTCAAGTTCAAGTTCCAGGGGGAAGGAGGAGACTGGAGTTCTGGCTGTATGATTTGAAGATAGCCAGGACATGATATAGGAGGCTTGGGACCAGAAAATATAAGGGAAAAGCTCACCAATCAAAACCTAGGGTCCCAGGATCAGGAATCCAAGATCGAGTAGGAACAAGAAGAAAAGGAAGAGTCTGGAGTGCTGGTAACAATATATCCACGCCTATTCTTTCCAGTACTGTGTACATTTTCTCTCTCACCCTGTGATACAATGGGTCAGAAAGAAGAAAAAACAATTCTTGCTCTTCACTCCTACTTCCAGACTTTCCTTCTATTTCCATCTTTCATTTAAATCTCTTCCTTTGAGGTTCACTCAATCCATCTATTATAATCCTACCCAAATCCTTGCTACAGTCACCTACTACTTTACTCAGAGTCATTCTTCTTTCTTTATTAAGAAGTACAGTACCTGGCTCCCAATTTTCCTCTTCGTGCTCCATATTTAGAGACATCAATGCACTTGTGTTGTCTCCTCAAATATCCTAGCCTCTTGATTCAATAAACTTTTCAACTCCCAGAACACATACCTTCCCTCCACCTCCTTTATGCAGATGAATACTCTTGATCTCACCCTCACCATTAATACCTATGAAATTCCTTTCTGATCCTAGCCTTTTATTCTTCTCTCTCCTTATTCCTCGTAAACCTATTCCAAATGTATTCTTTGTCTTCACTGTGACCTATAGACCCTCTACTCATCTCTTTCCCCACCAGTACCTCACCCCTGCTCTAGCCTCACTTTCCTCCTTCAAAGTCTTAGCCTTACTTTTAAGTAGTTCAACAAGACACTGTCTTTTACCCTTGAATACCTTGCCTCCTTGTCCCATCATCACTCATGTCTTGCCAAACCCCAACACTGGATTACTATCACCACCACCTTCTTCCTTCCTACTCACGTGTTGCTGGATGCTGCTAAATTCACACAATGATGCCTACTACTATAAATTCACATTATCTAATTCCAACTGAGCCCTTACTGCTACATGGAAATCCTTTTATTCTTCCCTGTTCAACTCTTTATCACATTCCACACAGCAACTCTTATCTTCTCAAGCTCCAACGCTACCCTTCCCTTCTCCTCTGGACAAATGATCTTGTCTCTTATTCTATAGATAAGGGATTTTCAGAAAACTGTAGGCTTGTCTAATATGTGCTCCCTTCTACAATATTTCTTGACTGAACCAAGTCTGACATTTATAATAGTTCTAGACAAAGGAGACTGCACCATTACCCATCATGGAAATTAATGAACTGGCTCCTAGGACAAATGCTATCCATAATACACAGAGACCTCTTGCTCACTGGATCACCAAAACACAGGGAAAAAAAATTCTACAATATGTATAGATCAATTTAGATACAACCTGCACAGGGTATGGAGGTTGAGATGAATGCCTTGCTTGCAGAGTCAAGGATGTACAATGAAGATTCTACAGGAGGAAGGGCTACCTTGAGAAAATCCAAAATCCCCTGGAAGGAAGCCCAGGAACTGCCATTAGTGGCTCATATTGCTTGGTATAAAGTGATCTTAATTGTTGGCATAACAGTAAAATCCTGAAGTTGTATCATATCATTAGAATAAATAGAAAAATCCTTCAGGATACTCAGGTATTTGAGATACAACTCATAAACAGTTGTGAGTACAAAATGGAACTCAGCCCTGGTTATGGTATCAATATTAAGTAATAATATTTAACTTTTTTTATATCTAGAAATCATTGAATTTTAGAGCTAGAAAGATTGTTATAACATCTTGTCTAAAACACTTCCTTATAGATGAATAAAATTAAGATAAGAGAAAATAAGTTACTTTACTAAAGTCATGCCGCATTTTTACATATTAAGCATTGATTTACTTATTCTTAATAACTTTAATGGAAAAATGCTGGAAATACACCTAACATAGGGTTTCTGGGTCCTTAGATGTGGCCTTTTGACTGAGTCCAAGTTTTATAGAACAAATTCTTTTATTAAAGGAATCTGTTCTGTGAAGTTTGAATTCAGTCAAAGGGCCGCACTTGAGGACCTAGAGGGCCACATGTGGCCTTGAGGCTGCAGGTTTCCCACCCCTGGCATAGGAAGAAAGACAGGACAGTTGAGATGGGAGCAGCAAGGCCAAAGCTGCATTCAACAGCTCAGCACAGTTTACCATCCTTTCTCTCTTACTAGGTATGACTATAAGTGGCATATAAAAGATGGTGAAGGGAGAAGAGATGTTATTGACAGTGCTTGAGATGAGCTTGAATCTCATAATGTCAGAGGTGAGAATGAGGACACAGGGGTAAAATGTTTTGGGATTGCCGTGCAGATATAAGGTTCAGGTGTTCCTCAATATCATTCCTTGTTTGTCTATAGATGTGTTTCCTCTGTGGTGTGGATGTTCCTGAGGGCGTTTTGGGTAGTGGGCATGCTTCCCAGAGTGTGAGGCACAGAAGACACCAAAGGATTTGGTAGTAAATGTTCTGAGGGACAGTATCAGTCCCAACAGTTAGCCTTCTGAACCACTCTCTCTTCCTGAGTGGGTGTTAATGTAGTAGATAAAGAGGGACTTGGACAGCTTCTAAATTAGTTTCCTTCACACATTATTATATCACTTCGCTGCTGCTGGAGAACCTCCAGCGACTCCCCTATTGCATATCACATTAACATATGACAACTGTTTATTAAAGTCTTCTAGCAATTGTATGCCTTTAGTTCACTAACTTAATTTCTTACTATTACCTACCTTAGCACCCTGCTCTGACCAAAACTTTACTCTTTCTTTCCCCATATATAATACTTTCCACCTAAATATATTTACAGCATCCTGGAAGCCCCCTGCCCTTCTGTTTCATACAATTATGTCACAAGGCCTGATGCCACAGTTGTTGAGGTCATCGATGTCAAAGCTCTGCCAAAGCTTAGTTAGAAATAGTGGTTAACAAGCAAGAAGCTAAGTGTCAGAGGCTATGACCCCAAGGAAAAGGGAATGACGTTACTAGGAAGTTTCAGGCAAGCAGGAAATCTGTAGGCATTCACTTTATCATTGGCCAGCCCCTTTACTGCCTCCTTTGTCCAGATCCTTAGACTGCTTGCATCTGCAACCGCAAATACTGTGCAGACAATGTAATGAATTAAATATTCATTAAGCATTTACTATGTGCCAGGCACTGTGCTAGGCACTGAGGATGCAAGTATAAAGAATGAAACAATCCCTGCTATCAATGAGTTTACATTCTTATGAAGGAGACAAATACATATAAAAATATATATAGCACAAATGTAAAGTTAATACATACGGATATCTACAAAATAATGAAATATGTAGTAATTTGGAAGGGAAAACACTTGTAGTTGAGTTTCATGAAGAAAATGGTGCCTGAACTGCATTAAAAAAAAAGTTTTTGTTGATGTCTTCTGTTGCTTATATCACCATAGGTATCCCAAGTACTGCTCCCCCTCCCAGAGAGCCATCCCATATAACAGTCTTTTTTAGAGAGACGAGAAAAAAAAACACCCTAAAAACAACAACAAAATACCAACTGATTGATAGGTTGAAAAAATCCAAAAACACGTGCAATGTGTAACACCTAGAGACCACCACAAAGGAGTGGGTTGGGGGGTGTCTTCTCATATCTCTTCATTGGAGTTCTGTTTGAGCTTTATAATTTTGTTATATTTGCTTTTGATTTTTTCGGTGTGTAGTTGCTTTTTCCATTAACATTATTGTAGTTACTGTGAATATTATTTACTTGACTTACTTTACTCTTCATCAGTTCATATAGATCTTTCCATGCTTCTCTGTATTCATTGCACATCATTTTGTAGAGCCCAGTAATATTACATTACATTCATGTGCCACAATTTGTTTAGTCATTCCCCAATTGTTGGACATATACTTTGTATACAATTTTTGCTATCACAAAAAGACCTGCTATAAATATTTTTGTATATAGGGGAACTTTCTTCTTATAGGTGGCTTTCTTCAGGCATAAATGGAGTCTTGAGTTCAAAGAGTATAGACATTTTAGCCACTTTATTTGCATAATTCCAAATTGCTTTCCAAAATGGCTATACCATTTCATAGCTCCACCAGTAATACTTCATTCTACAACCCCTCCAACATTGACTTCTCATTTTTACCAATTTGCAGGGTATGAGGTAAAACCTCAAGGTTGTTTTGATTTGCATTTTTCTTATTATTAGTGTTTTGGAGCATTATTTCATGTAGTCGTGGATATGTTGCTGTTTTTTGAGAGCTATTTGTTCATATCCTTTGACTACATATCTACTAGAGAAAGGCTATTAGTCATATATATTTATTAATTTTTCTCTATCTTGGCTACCAAACGTTATTAGAGAAACATGATAAATGGATTTTTTTTCTCATTTTACTACTTCCCTGCTTTTCAGTTTCATGTAATCAAAGTTATCTATTTTATCTTTTATAATCACCTCTATCTTTTGTTTGGTTAAAATATATATCTCCTACCCATAGTTGTAAGAGTTGTGTAATCTTTTTTCTTCTAATTTTTATAAGATGATTTTTAATATTAAGGTTGCATATCCACTTAGAATGTATTGTGGAATAATATGGTGTAACATGTTAGTTTAAGTCTAATTTCTGCTAGACTGCTTTCCAGTTTTCCCAGCATTTTTCATCAAATAAGGGTTTTTTTCCTAGGTAATTTGTGTTTTCTACTTTATCAAACATTGCGTTATTAAGTTCCATTGTTTCTTATTTCCCTTGTCTAGTGTGTTCCACTAATTTATCTCTCTATTTTAATAACAGAACCATATGTTTTTGATGACCATTGCTTTATGACATAGTTTGGGGTCTGGAAGTTCTATTTCTCCTTCATCCCTACTTCTTTTCATCATTTTCCTGAGGTTGATATTCTAGATCTTTTGTTTTTCCAAATGATTTTTGTTATTATTTTATCAAGTTCTATAAAGTATTCCCTTGGTAATTTGATTGGTATAGAATTAAGAGGGTAAATTAATTTTCGTAGTCTTACAATTTTTACAATATTGGCATGTCCTGGCCATGCACACTGAATATTCCTCCAGCTATTTGTTGTTCTTTATTTTTTTCTTTTCTTTTTAAAAAAAAAAACAAACCTATCCATCCCTTCTTTAACTTTTCTTTTTTCTTTTGATAATCTTTTAAATTTTCAGTTCCAGATTCTCTCCTTTACCCTTCCCCCATTGAGAAGACAAGAAATATACTACTCATTGTACATATAATGTCATAACAAGCATATATATCATTTATAATTGAATCTATAGAAGTCTTTGATGTGCCCTAGTAGGTTGATCCTCAGATATTTTATGCATTTTTGTAGTTATTTGGAATGGGATTTCTTTTTTACTATTGTTCCTTGTGTTTTGTTGTTATATAGAAATGCTGTTGATTTTTGAGGATTTATTTTTTAGGCTGCAATTCTGCTGAAGCTATCGGTTCTCTCAATTAGTCTCTTTGTTGATTCAGTAGAATTTTCCAAGTATACTGTCACATTATCAGCAAGAAGGAATAGTTTTATCTTCTTTTTATCTATCTTTATGCCTTTAAATTCTTTTTCTTGTCCTATTTCTGTTGCTAAAATTTCCAGAAATATGTCAAATAATAGAGGGGAGAGTGGGTATTCTTTCTTCACTCCCTTATTTATTGGAAAAGGTTCTCCTGTATCCCCATTGCACATAATGCTTGCTTTTAGCTTTAGATGGATGCTTTTTATGATACCAACAAAGGTCTTTCTATGCCTGTATTTTGTAGGGTCTTTAGCATAAAAGAATGTTATGGTTTGTCAAAGGCTTTTTCTGTATCTATGGAGATGATCAGGTAGTTGGGATGTTTTGGTTTCTCATATGGTGAATTATGTCAATTGTTTTCATAATACTGGAGCATCCTTGAATCCTTGGTATAAATCTCATTTGGTAATAACGAATGATTTCTTAGATAAATTGATGTAGTCTGTTTGACAGGATTTTTAATAGTTTTTGTGTCAATAGTCATCTTTAAAATGGAGATAATAATAGTATCTACTTCCCAAGATTGTTGTGAAGATCAAATAAGATAATAATTGTAAAGCACTTAGCACAGTGCCTGGCATATAGTAAACACTATACAAATGCTACTTATTAATATTTAAATTGCCTATAGTTTTATTTTGTGTTTTATCTTGCTTTTGTTTAGATATTAGGACTATATTTGTCTAATAAAATGATTCTGATAGAGTGCTTTCATTCTCCATTTTTGAGAATAATTTGTGAAGTAATAATTGTTCTTTAAAAGTCTGATAGAATTCCCCTCTGAATCCATCAGTACCAGGAATTTTTTTTCCTTAGGTAATTCCTTTATAACTAGATCTATTTCCTTTTCTGACATGGGAAAACTGAGGCAGACAGAGGTTAAGTGACTTGCCCAGGGTCATATAACCAGCAAGTGCTGAGGCTTTATTTGAACTCAGATCTTCCTGACTCCAGGTCCAGCATTCTATCCACCTTACCACCTAACTGCATATATGTATGTATACACACACACACACACACACAATGTATATATTGCATATACACATGTGTACCCATGCACACATTGCATACAAATATGACATATATATATATATGGTCTCTGTATATAAACATGCAACATTACACATATATATGTATATATATATACATACATTTAATATATACACATTGAACCTGAATTCTAGTCTCACATATGATACATAATGGCTGTTTGACCTTGGACAACTTATTTAAACTCTTAGTGCTTTGGGCATCTCTCTATCTCTCTTTCTCTCTCTCTCTCTCTCTCTTTCTCTCTCTCTCTCTCTCTCTCTCTCTCTTTCTCTCTTTCTCTCTCTCTCTCTCTCTCTCTCTTTCTCTCTCTCTCTCTCTCTCCTTCTCTTTCTCTCTCTCTCCACTGATAAATTTCTGACATCTAGAGAAAGGCCTCTAGTACATTGAGCAGACACATGTAGTGAACATTCATAAGAACATGTATGAGAGTCACATTGGTTGGGCAAGCATGGATGGGTTGTGGTCTGCATCACTGAAGGGAACTCCTTAATTGATGAGATCAGAGATCATATGTGTATGTCTAAATCTATATCCATCTATATATTATATAGAAATTGTTATATTATGCATCACATTATATTATACTATATATCACAGCTCAGATATAGAATCTA
This sequence comes from Vombatus ursinus, assembly GCF_900497805.2. Taxonomy (NCBI): domain Eukaryota; kingdom Metazoa; phylum Chordata; class Mammalia; order Diprotodontia; family Vombatidae; genus Vombatus; species Vombatus ursinus. Next base: position 72,539,702 of record NW_020954610.1, on the reverse strand, counting down.
ACCTATTTGTGAATGTTTGGAGTTATCTTTCTGAGAATGGAATCATAAACTCTGACCAAATGATAGAACACATTAATAGCCATTTAGAGTCAATTAAAATAGGATGACAATTTGAAAATGGTCTGTTAGAGAGGAAGCTGTGGTGTGGTAGAAAGAGCACAGGATTTAAAGTCAGAATATCTGGTCTTCCAATTATCAACTATGTGATATTGAACAACTCACTAAATCTCTCAGTCTTGGTTTCCTCATATGTAAAACTAATAATAAACTTTGATGCAAAGGTCCAATGGGAAACTATGCACACTATGTGGTTTATACACTATATAGTATATATAAGGCTATTCTGACATGATGGCAGTTCTAGGAATCCTCAGAAGGTGACCTTCTGGATTTTAGGTAATAGCAGTGAGTGTTCTCCATGTGGCCCTTTCCAACCTCCTTCTCCTGCAGTCAAAGTACTCTGCCTAGATCCCAGGCTCCCCCAGAGGCTGATGAAGATTAGTTTGCTCAGAACCTAGGAGAATTAATAGAGATGACTCCCAAAATAAAACACCTCCCCAAATAAGAAAACTACTGTGACGCCCATGATGTCTATTTCTCATGCTATGGTTATATCCCCCAAAGCCACATCCTTATTTTGGAGCCTCCCATCGGGAACACAAAAGTACAATCTCTCTCTTGATCTGCTTATTTTTTCCCACAGTCTGAATATCTTCTGTTCTGTGTTCTCCAGTTCCAGATTTACGATAGGTTACTATGAGTAAGTCATAAAGACCTCTGTCTTTCTACATGGATACAAAATTCTGCTCAGAATGGCCTCACATATCTCTGCAAGGTTGAGTGCTTCTCTGTGTTTTTGGGTGCCTAAGGCTTATTTGTTTTGGGAGACATAACAGCATTCATTTCTACAATAAAGTTGAGAGAGGGAAGGAAGATCATTTTCTTCCCACAGGAGTAAAGCAGTAGACATTTTAAAAATATTTTGAAAGGGAAGATCAGTGATAAAATAGCAGTTGCACTGAGGAATATTGTATATTTTGTTTTAGGACCTTTGAAAATGCCTAGAGGGTAGTGTTGCTCAAGAGATGTTGAAAATACATGTTATATTATAAGAGACAGAGGTTGAAAATCAAATCTCAAGCTAGTTAACAGACATTGTGACTCTAAGGGGCTAATGCCAAAGTTCAGAGGAAAATGAAAATGATAAATATGGGAAAATAACAAAATATAGGACAGAAATAAGCTAGTCTCCCTCCCCACCCAAGAACCCTAGACAGTCTTCTGATAGGAATTGGTGCAGATACACTAGAATGATGTAAAAACAAAGCAGAGTTGTATGATGGGAAAAATACTAGACTTGCAATAAGAGAATATGGGTTCAGTCCCAAGATTCAGACCTTACAATAGCTGTTTGATCAAGGGCAATTCACATAACAACTCTTAAGCTTTTGTTTCCTCATTTAGAAATGAGAAGTATGCTACTTATTTCACAGGATTGAATGAAAAGCATTTTGTAAACAGTAAACATTAGATAAATGTGTTGTTATCATCATCATCATTATTATTAATGGCTAAAATCAATAACAGATACTTGTGGAAGATCAAATGGGAAAAACACATCCAGGCAACTGTCACAAAGTCCCTCTTCAAGGAAACTGTCACAATGATGCTCTTAATATAATAAAAGCAAACATTTACATATAGCACTTTTAAGATTTGCAAAGCACTGTACATGTGTGCTGTCTCACAACAATTCAGTGAGGTAGGTGCCATTACCATCTCCATCTTACAGATGTGGAAACTGAGTTTCATGAACATTGAGTGACTTGCCTAGAGTCACATAGCTCATAAGGGTCTGAAGTGAGATTTGAATTCAGGTCTTGTGGACTACAAGTCCAGCACTCAACCACTGGGCCATCCAGCTGCCTCATCTGCAAAATTCAATAAATATGTGAATAGAAATGAACAAAATTTAATTAAAAACATGTAGTCTTTGCCCACTAGCACTTGCATAGCACTTTAAATGTTTTTTTTCACATTTTTACCCTTTTCTGTTATGTTTTATTCTGAATTTAAGGAACACTAATATAAAGAACGTTTCTATATACAAAGTAGAACAAAAAAGAGAATTTTATGTGAATCTCTATTATCTGCAGCTTGTTTTGTTAAAGTATATAATAAATTCAACATGGTGTCCCACTTGACTGTTTCCTTCTTTTCTTCCTCCTCCTCCTCATTCTTCTTCCTTTTCTTCTTCTGTAATACTACAATTCCCCCCACCAACAGTAAAAAAGAAAATCATAATTCATGTAGCAAATAAATATAAAGTAAGACAAATTCACACATTTTTCATGTCCAAAAATGTATGTCTTATTCTGCACCTTGATTCCAATACCCAATTGTCAAGAGATACCATGTAGTCTGAAGGCATGATTGTTCTTTGCAATCACCAGATTTCTTAAGTCTTTCAAAGCTATTTTTCTTTTTTTCAATTTTTTTTATTTATTTGTTTTTAATTTTCAACATTCACTTCCATAGGAGTTTGAGATTACAGGCAATCTGATATAGGCTATATATGTACAATCATATTAAACATATCTCCACATTAGTCATGTTGTAAAGAAGAATTAGAAGCAAAGGGAAAAGCCACGAGAAAGAAGAAACAAAAAAAAAAGAGAGAGAGAAAGAAAATAGTATGCTTTGATCTGCCTTCAGACTCCATAGTTCTTCCTCTGGATGTGGATAGCATTTTCCATCATGAGTCTTTTGGAATTGTCTTAGATCCTTGTATTGCTGAGAGGAGTTAAATCTATCAAAGTCAGTCATCACACAATGTTGCTGTTACTGTGTACAATGTTCTCCTGGCTCTGCTCACTTCACTCAGAATCAGTTCATGTAAATCTTTCCAGGTTTTTCTGAAGTCCACCTACTCCTCATTTCTTATCGAACAATAGTATTCCATTACATTCACATGACACAACTTGTTCATCCATTTCCCAATCGATGGGCATCCCTTCAATTTCCAATTCTTGGCCACCACAAAAAGAACTGCTATAAATATTTTTGTACATGTGGGTCCTTTCCTCATTTTTATAATCTCTTTGGGATACAGACCTAGAAGTGGTATTGCTGGGTCAAAGGGTATGCACAGTTTTATAGCCCTTTGAGCATAGTTCCAAATTGCTCTCCAGAATGGTTAGATCAGTTTACAATTCCACCAACAATGCATTAGTATTCCAATTTTCCCACATATTCTCCAATATTTATCATTTTCCTGTTTTGTCATGTTAACAAATCTGATAGGTGTGATGTGGTACCTCAGAGGTGTTTTGATTTGCATTTCTCTAATCAACAATGATTTACAGCATTTTTTCACATGAGTATAGATAGCTTTAATTTATTCATCTGAAAACTGTCTGTTCATATCCTTTGACCTTTATCAACTGGGGAATGACTTGCATTCTTGTAAATTTGATTCATTTCTCCATATGTATTTTAGAAATGAGGCTTTTATTATTTTTTTTGCTGACTGTAAAAAATTGTTTCCCAGCTTTCTGCTTCCCTTCTAATCTTGGTTGCACTGGCCTTGTTTGTGCAAAAACTTTTTAATTTAATGTAATCAAAATTATCCATTTTGCATTTCATAATGTTTTCTATCTTGTTTGGTCACAAATTCTCCCATTTTCCACAGATCTGACAGATAAACTATTCCTTGCTCTCCTAATTTGCTTATAGTATTACCCTTTACATCTAAACCATATACCCATTTTGACCTTATCTTGGTATATGGTATAAGAGGTTGGTCTATGCCTAGTTTCTGCCATACTGTTTTCCAGTTTTCCCAACATTTTTGTTAAATAATGAGTTCTTATCCCAGAAGCTGGAGTTTTGGGGTTTATCAAACACTAGATTACTATAATCATTGACTACTGTGTCTTGTATACCTAACCCAGAAGTGGGGAACCTGTGGCCCCAAGGCCACATGTGGCCCTCTAGGTCCTCAAGTGCAGCCCTTTGACTGAATACCAGCTTCACAGAACATATCTCCTTAATAAAAGGATTTGTTCTATAAAATTTGGACTCAGTGAAAAGGCCGCACCCAAGGACTGAGATGGCCACATGTGACCTTGAGGTCACAGGTTCCCTACCCCTGACTTAACCTATTCCATTGATCCACTATTCTTTTTCTTAACCAGTACCAAGTAGTTTTAATGACTGCTGCTTTATAATACTATTTTAGATCTGGTATGGCTAGGCCACTTTCTCTTGTGTTTCTTTTCATTATTTACCTTGATATTCTGGACATTTTGTTCTTCGAGATGAATTTTGTTATTATTTTTTTCTAGCTGTATAAAATAATTTTTTGGTAGTTTGATTGGTATGTCATTAAAGAAGTAAATTAGTTTAGGTAGAATTGTCATTTTTTTAATATTAGCTCAGCTTACCCAAAACTTTTTCTTTACAGCATTGTTGTTACTGTACAAATTGTTCTCCTGGTTCTGCTTACTTTATCCTACATCAGTTCATACCAACTTTCCCAGGTTTCTCTTTTGTCATATCTTACAGTGCAATAATAATCCACTATTAACATGTAATAATTTGGGTGCAGCTAAGTGATGCAGTGGATAGAGCACCAGCCCTGGAGCCAGGAGGACCTGAGTTCAAATCCAGCCTCAGATCAGAGACTTGACACTTACTAGAGGCTTGACCTTACTACGAGGGTCACTTACTGTGACCCTGGGCAAGTCACTTAACCCCAATTGCCTTTAAAAAAAAAAGTAATAATTTGTTTAGCCATTGCCCAATTGATTTGTTTCCAGTTCTTTGCTACAACAAAAAAGAGCTGCTATAAATATTTTTGCATATAGGCAGAGGTATGCTAGTAAATATTTAACAACTGGTTGTGTGTTGGGGGGAAGTAGGGTAAGACACACTTTGAAGGTTAATTTACATTATTAACATTTTCTTTATCACTTTCATAAGTGATTAATTGATTGTCTAGACAATCAGTAAAACAATAAATCAAGCCCTGGTTTGTACTGTTTTGCTGATTTCTGAGGTGTGAACACCCACGCTGAAATTGTAGCAATTGGGTTTTGGGAGACAGTTTGACAGGGCTCCAGAATGCCCCACTGTATCCATGGATCTTTTTCCTCCTTATTTGACCTCTTTGGGGTATAGACCTAGGAGTGGTTTTGCTTGATCAAAGGATAAAGGCAGTAGAGTGACTTTGGGTGCATAGTTCCAAATTGCTTTCCAGAATTGCTAGACCAAGTCACAACTGCACTGACAGTAGAACAGTATACCTGTCTTCTCAGAGTCCTTCCAACAATTGCCATTCTACTTTTTTGTCATCTTTGTCAATCTGATGAATGTGAGGTAGAAAACAAGAGTTGTTTTTTTAATTTACATGAGTCTAAATTTTCATGACCTTTTATAACATGCATTGGGAATTCTTTTTGTGATTTATAAAACACTTATAACCTATAAGGTTATTAGGTAGTTCAAGTCATTATTCCCATTTTGCAAATGAGGAAACTGAGGCTCAGAAACATGAAATAACTTGCCTATGGTCACACAGCTACTAGGTGTTTCAAACTCCTAATTCGAATCAAGTTAGGAAATTTCAGTGCTATTTCCACAACACCACACCCTCTCTCAAGTTGTTTCTCCTCTTCCTTTAGCTTTCTAGTTCAATACCAGTTCCTATCTAGTGTGACTCTTCTCAGGCTTGCTCCTCCTATTCATAAGTGCATGGAGATGATATAAAAACTTAAGATGCTTCCATAGGCTAGACTGGCTGGTGGGCTAGGTGTTACTAGTTTAAGTAATTGTTGGTAAGGAATATAATCCTGCACAGACACAAAACGAACTAGGCACAGCCCCAAGAGTCGAGGGAGAGGGAAACAGTCCAAATAATAAATAGAAACATACAGCCTCATTCCCAGCACTAGCTTATTGCTAACACCCACAAACAGTAGTGTACTGAAATAGGTCTAACCTAAATCCATGTTTCTCACTGAACTTCTTCTCCTCCTCCTCCTCTCTCGCTCTCAACATTGTTACCTATGTGCATGTCCCTAGTGGTCTTTCTCCCTTCCTGCAATTTTCCCCCATACTTTTCTTTCTGCCTCTTCCCTCACTAGCATACACTCCTGACAGTGGGAGAACAAGTTCAAATGAAGGGGGAGGACCAAGGAATTCAGGAAAGTTAGCATGGTATTGTGAAAAGGGCACCTGATTTGGAGTCAGGAGAACTGACTTCAAATCCAAGTTGTATCCTTTGACAGTTGTGTGACTGGGTCATTTCATCTTATATTTTTTTAGGCACAAAATGGAAATAATAATAGCTAAGTCAGATTAATATGAATAATGAATTTCACCAACTAGTCTCGGTATTTTAATTCACACTGCATATTTCCATTGAGCTGGAACCAATTACCATATTTTATATAATTATAATTTTAAACAGTGTGAATTCAATACACATGACTACTTCAGGGGATTCATTATCATCACTAATTGGGATCTAGCTGTACCAACCTTGCAGTTTTGTTTGGAAGAAAGTGCATTGCAAACCTTAAAGGGACATATAAATGTCACTGTAAATGTGAGTTACTTGTCTGAGATCCCAGAAAGACTATACTATCCTAGTATCACAGAGAAAGATATAGAAGCATCTGTAGAGGCCATCAATTCCAGGATCATCTAGCTAGTGCCTGAGGTAAAAGTTGAACCCAGGTCTTTCTGATTCCAAGTCCAGGGCCATATTCACTGTACCATGATGTTATTGTCTTCCTTACCATACATGGCAGAATGAATTCATTAAAAGATATTAATACTAGAGTTATAATGTACTTACTCAATTAGATGAACTATTCAACAGTGCTACATAATTCACCTGCTGATGAAAGGTGGTAAGGCACCTCTTTGTGGGGGAGGCCAGTTCTTCTGTCCTCTCTGGAAGGAGAGCACAAGGGCACTGAAGGTTTGATTCCTAGTATTCTCTTCCCTCTTGCCTCACCACTCATAAAATGAATTGTGGTCTCAGTTCTAAGCATGATGGAGTTGTCATTTCTGTATCCCTATGAGGAAATTCAACAACAACAACAAAAACCATGAGACTTTCGTGATAATATAGATTTGGTGGTTGCTTTCTTTTTAGTATTTTCATATCCTTATTTATGGGCCTTTTTTGGGAGGTGAGGGAGGTCTGGACCTGTGATTTCTTTGGAATAGAGAACTCCCCAATAAGGAAACTCCCATTCCCAGCAAAGAACAACTTATATTTTAGAGAGATGATGGGGGCAATGAAAATTTAAGTGACTTGCTCAAGGAAACACAGTCAAAATATGTTTCTAACTCTGAAGGCAATTCTCTATCTATGCCATGACTTCTTATTACCTCTAAAATATCACCAAGGCCTTTGAACAATAGTGCTGTGTCATTACTGTCTGAGTTCATGGCCTTACTGATATAATCTCCCCCCACACCCCCCCCAAAGGCCCATAAACAAGGATATAAAAATATTGGGGGGAAAAAAGAGAACAGCCACCAAATCTGTATTATCGCAAAAGTGTTGCAGGTTATTTTTAAAAAAAATTCTTCACAGATATACAGAAATGACAAGTCCATGATGTTTAACACAATGACCAGAATTCATTTTATGAATGATGAGTGAAGAAGAAAGAGGGAAGAAGGCACCAGAAAACAAACCTTACAGAAGACAACATAGCTGATTTATTAGAGCAGGGTTGGGGTAGGGTGAGTTATACACAGAGTTCATAAAAAGCTGATGCTATGGGGAGATAGGTTGAGTCAGACAAACAATTACTCCAACACTTTCTGAATCCTGTCTCTACTTCTAACTGAAATCTTCACCCCAGCAAGCTTTTCATTTCTCGAAGAAACTTTGGTAACCAAGCTAAACTAGACTTTTTTCTTTCTTGGATGCTAATTCAGACTACCCACTCTCCTCTTCCCCAGTGAGGACTGCTCTTCTCTTCTCCATCCCTAATGAACAGCATATTGTACCTCTCTCTTTTCCACCCTCCACCCCCATGTGGGATACGATATATATATACATAGATATACATATATATGTCTATATATATATATATAGACATATATATAAAGAGGAAACTTATCATTTTGCAAAATGTAAAAAAGAATTAAGTTGTTTATTAATGTTTGTTATATGTGGGATTTGTCCTCAAATATCAAAGAGTCATTCAGAATGATTGGATATAAAAGCACTATTATCATTGTAATTCATGGAAAGTGATCTGTGATCACGTACACAATAAAACAGCTCTTTCCAGCTTTTTTCCTTGCACAACCCAGGCTACATCTCCTTCAAAGTGTATATTTCTATGGCTCCACACAGATGTTATGGCTAGGCATAGATGGAGCTGCAGTATCTGTGTGTGTGGTCAGGACTGTGAGGGCTGGGGGAGGGGTAGAAATGATGGGGGAAGATGAGAGGGAATGATTCTTCCCCTCTGGCCATACTAGAATACAGATGGAAAATACAAGGATGCAGGATCTAGCTAACAGTTGGCTTATTAAATAAATGACCCTTTTTTTCCCCTTTGCTTCTTCCTTTTTAAATACTCTTTCCACTATAAAACAGTCCTACACAAAAGAACATGAATTTCTTCAGTCTCTCTCAGCTCTTACGGTTACCAGACTCCCCATCTAACCTTCCTGGGTGAGCAGTAATGGAAATGTTTATATGGTTAAACCATAGGTCAATATCTTTGGCTTTTAAGCCAGAAAATGTTAGCTTTCTTCTTCATTCAGACATTTTTCTGAATCGTACTTATTTGTCATTTGTCTTTTTCCAATGTTTATTTGACTGATTTTATGTTGAAATTCAACAATATTGTCAAAGGTTGCCAGATTGTTCATTTAAGTTACATGGAACCATGTGTAAATAGGTGTTAAATAAATGCTTTTGACAGTGGTAATGATGATGCCAAAGGTTGTTGGAGTAAATCACATCCATTTTTATCTGAAATATTTTGTCTTTAATCTTTCCTGTGGGGGTTTATGGCTAGGTTACCATTAAGCTACTGGTTATGATGTATTATAAAGTCAGATGTCTCTCTAGATTCAGAGAGAATTTGAGCCTGGAAATAGAGAGAAGTGATTGACCTGAGATGACTGTGGAAAACAAATTAGTGTGTGTCAACCACAGTATTAGATGAGATAATGAAAAGGGGGAAAAGGAAAAGAGAACTTGCAGAAAAACATATAACAGTATCAATCTCTCCCCTTACATCTCTCAAACTTTCTGAGCCCTAAACTGTTTTCTGAGAGGGGTTATTAGTGATAATCACAAAGTAAACATGGTGGTTTCACTGAACTATATTTCTTCTCCTTGGACTCTTTTTTTTAAAGAACTGAAGGGTCATTGATTAAACAATGGCTAAGGAAATTGTGATAAATTAATGTAATGGAATATTTACTGTACCAAGAAATTATGAATAAGAAGAATTCACAAAAGCAGGGAAGAATTATGTGTTTTGTTATCACTCTCTAAAAATTAAAGGCTAGTGAAAGGTTTTCTTTTCTTAGAATCTTTCTATTTTACTTCTTCTCCCTATCAGACTTCTGGTTCTTCTCACCTCCAATGAATATGACACATTCTGACACTGCAGGAGACCTTAAATAGGGTCTAGTCCTTGTTCTTCTCTTTACAGTTGAGGAAACTGAGGCCAAGAGCATGAAACAAATTTGTTCCAAATCACATAGCAAGTCTACATTAGAGAAGGTTGGAACAGAACCCAGGCAAGTGCTCATTCCACTACTCCAGTCTTACACAAAAAACACAAATCACTTTAGTCTCTCACAGCTCTGATGGTTGCCAGACTCTCTGACTTTGGACTGCCAGAGTGAGTGTTAATTCAACAAGGAAATGAATGTCTGGAGAAAAGCTGAATTAAAGTAAAGTTTTAAATGTCAGATTTTTAAAATTTTGGTAGAAAGGACAGGGTATCACTTTGTACTTCCAAAATCATGGGCTTAATTTATATTTATGTGTGTTGGTGTGTAGGAGTATGTGTATTACCACACAGGAAAAAGCAAAATGATGAAGAAGGCCTATTGTCCACACTGTAATCCATGATTGTATGGATAGCTCATTGAGTTAATCTATCAGTACACATATCATAGACAGGTCTGCAGATTGGCAATAAAGTAGACCCAGAACTGAATGGAATGAATAAGATTATTTGGGAAACTATGCATTGCTTTTAATGATTCCAAACTACTCTGCAATATATTTTTAAAACTAATCTCCTTGGAGTCAGGAACAATAGGTTTCAAGTCCTGCTTCTAATATAGCATGGCTGAAAGACCCTGGGCAAGCCTCTTAACCTCTTGGTGCCCTGGGAAACTCTCTAAAATTAGGAGTTGCATAGCAGTTAATGATATACATTGATAGGGGAAGTTCTTTACACCAGTAAAATCACTGTCCCACCCCACTCCCCTCTGTCAAATCCTTCCAATTATGCTATATGTTGGCTTTGAGCCATGGAACTCTTCAATCTGCAAAGAATCTAAATTCCAAGTGATCTAAAGGGTAATGGAGCAATTCATGGTGGGTGTAAATGACATATTACTAATGATGGCCTGTGTCCCAAAAGGAGCATAAAAGAAAGGATATGATTAGAAAAGGAGGTCAGTCAATATTGTAACAATAATCATGGATAACATGAACAGCCAGAATGCTGACCTAGTACTCAAGAATGCTAAAAGAGTTAGAGGAAGGCTCCCAGGATGTTGGACTAACTCTCTACGAAAGATTGAGGGGAGGATCTGAATAAGAGTTTCACAAGATGAGAAAATATAGATGGCTTATAATCTGTACCTTAAGAGCAAGTAGTTATATTAATGAGATTATGAATTGATTTAAATGCTAAAATATTAAATTTGTCATAGAATATTGGGTTTATCATATGTAACATGTACATAAATATTTATATGTATTATGTGTGTGGGGACATGAGCATGTGCTATAGATAGGATGCTACAGTGGAAACAGAATTAAGTAACTGTGAAAGACTTATGAGCTATGATCAATGTAATAACGACCAATCATGATGATAATGGTCAATCCTAATGATGAAACACGTTTTCTCATCTCTTGACAAATTGGTGATAGACTAGAGGTGTTGAATGAGACATAAATTTTCAGACCCAATGTCTGGATTTGTCTTACTTGACTATACCTATCCATTACCTGAGAAGATGCAAATACATTAATACTCATGATACCTCAGTATTAACCCATTTTAAAATAAGGTCAGTTGGGACACAGAGAAGTTATTTTGGTTAAATGGGGATAACATTTCATCAATTGAACATTCTATCAAAAAGCATTTGTTAAGGGCCTTACGGTGATTCTGTGATAGACACTGGTCTAATTGATTTAAACCGATCTGGTTTCTGTTTTTATGATACAGAATAAGAAGCTGAGAGGTTATTTCACAGAGTTCGCTGTCCGAGGTAACATGAGTATTTACTGGCAGAGTTGGGACTATAATTTGGATCTCTAGAATTGTTCCAATCCACCATGTGGCCTCATTCTGTTCCACAAGGAGCTGCCAACTAGTAGGCAAATAAAAAATTATTAAATAGATAGAAAACAGGTCCTTTGAGGAAAGGTTAGCAGAATTGGAGTGGTTTAGCCTAAAAAAGAGAAGGCTAAGGGCTGACCTGATTACTGCCTCCCAGTTTGGGAAGTGGATGTGGAACAGTTACTCTCTCCAATCCCCCAGAGGGTTGAATCAGACAGAGGAAATGGGCTTAAATAAAAGCAGGAGAAATTTCAAGTGGATATAAGGAACACTTCTTGACCTTCAGTGTGATAAAACATTGAAATAGGATACAGAAGGAGTTTAAGAAGCAGAGTCAGAACTCAGACCTGAGACCCAACGGTGGCCAGATTTGAGAGCACTGAATTTACAGGATATAGATAGCACTAGAAAAAACAGAGCTTGTCATCTAGGTTAAGGAAGGTTAGGCTGGCGTGAGCTCCTCAAGCCCTGCTCCATCTTGCTTCCTCCAGTCCCAAGGCAGCTTCTCCACTAGCAGGCTTGCACTTGAAACCCAGGGCTTTTGTCTTTTCCTCCCCAAATTCCTGCTCCACCCACATTCTCAAGCAAGCTTTATAACATTTGTCTCAGTAGAAAAAAAAAAACACTAGCTATGACTAAGAAATCTATAGTTCTGCAGATATTCAAGGAATTGGAATAGACAATTACTTGTCCTGGAAGGCAAAGCCATGTTTAACACTGGACAAATCAAACTAACATCCCTGGATCCTTCCCCTTGAAGTGTCCTATGATTCAAAGATGTAGCAGCAGTAGAGAAATAAGTATGCAGTAAGCTGGTCCTAAAAAAGACTTGAGGCACCCAAACTCATTCAATCAATGTATTCTTTAATTTGTTAAAGGATTGAGGCTAGGCCCCTGGAAACACTTCCCACACTCTTTCCACACTGGTTGCATTATGACATTTTGTGACTTTTTTTTTTTGGCTAGGCAATGGGGTTAAGTGACTGGCCCAGGGTCACCACAGCTAGTTGTGTCAAATGTCTGAGGCCGGATTTAAACTCAGGTCATCGTGACTCCAAGGCCTGTGCTCTATACACTGTACCACCTAGCTGCCCCTATTTTGTGACTTCTTATCTCCTTTGTAGATGTTCTTGCTTTATATATTTAACCAAATTTCACCCGCATAAAAATTGAAGGTGGAAAAAGTTGAGAAGATATAACTCCTTTCTTTGCAGAGGTGATGTGTTGGTTTTGAAGAACTGTTTTTTATTCTTTCCTTTTTTTAATCTTTGCTATAAGGGACGGTTTGCTAGGGTGATATTTGGAAATGAAGGTGATATAAAAACAAAATATACCAATAAAAATAAGATTTTCTTTTTAAAGGGGGAGGCGTGGACAGAGAAACCCATATAGTGTGTTATTGGCCCTCAGATGCCTAGAAATAGTCTTGCTGAATGATTTAGACATGGACCTACCTGAAAACAGGGAATTGAACTAGATGATCTCTTCAGGACTCATCCTGCTCTATGATTCAATGAAACTATAATGAATCTATTTACCCCCAGTAAATACACACACAAGCAAGTAAGTTTCCATACCTTGGATTCTTTCGCTGAGCTTTCCTAAGGGTCTGAATTGGAAATGACATACTTTTTCTTCTTATCAGCAGTTCACTTTTTAAAAATCCTTCAATAAGTTAACACTGTAAAAAAAAATTCCTTTTATAAAGTAATGCTGCCTCAGTGAACCTTAAATGAGGCTTTGCCAAATTTATCTAGTATTATTATGAATGACCCACATTGAACTAAGTCTAGCTAAGTGGAAGGAACGTCTTTTTAATTACTACAGGATCATATAATGACAGCTAGAATGAACCTTAGAGGCCATGGAGCCCAACCCCTTGTTTTACAAATCAGGAAACAGAGGCACTGAGATGTGAGGTGATTTGCTCAGAGCCACAAAGCTAGTAAGTATCTGAGGTGAGACTGGAGCCCAGTCTACATATAGTGTTATTAATAATAATAGATAAATTTAGCAAAGCTTCATTTAAGGTTCACTGAGGCAGCATCACTTTATAAAAGATGTTTTTTACAATGTTAACTACATTGCAAGATTTTTGAAAAAGTGAACATTAGGAACTGCCGGCAAGAAGAAAAAGTATGTCATTTCCAATTCAGGATAGAAACAGTTACAAGGGACCGTTTCAGATGGCAGAACTAACAAAGAAGGCTCTTACACTCAAAAGAATGAAGCCAAAGACAAAAAGAGGACTGATGCTAAATGAGTACTAGGTGGATGGGAATTCAGAATTTACTTATTTTTTTCTCATCTGTTTTGAAAGGACTTTTGCTTTGCAGTAAAACCATAGCTCACATGAGACTAAAGTGGGTCTCCAATATAAATTAAATTAGTGTATTCCCTGAATCATGACTAAAGAGAAATTGTGTCTCTTCCCTCACTCCAGGGTCTTAGACAGACTCAAGCCAACATCTATGGCTGATTTCTGCAATTACTCTGGGCGACAGTGCACTTATGGTTTCAGGCTTTCACATTTTGAAATCTGTATTGTGACCTTTGTGAAGAAATTTTTGCTTTTGATCCTTTCCTGCATTGTGGATGGTGTGTGACTTTACTGATTTCTCAGGATGAGCTGAAAAGGGAAAAATGGTTAAAAAGTTCCTAATGAAGAGACAGTGAGATCAGTATTTCCTATCTATTTCAGAGGCTAAAAAACAAAACAAAAAAACCTCCCTCTTTGCTAAAGAACATTGCCACCTAGCAGCAGAATCCAGTATTCTCCCAGAGCTCTGGACAAAAACTAGAAAGGGAAAGGTTCAGCAGCAGTAAGTTCATTTTCAAGTACAGGGTTTGGAAAGTGTTTTTGTTCCCTGGCCACTTAGCATGCAGTGCTGGTAGGCTTTCTACGGAAGGTAGGAGAGAAATAGCAACATTCACTAGTGGAGGCTAAGTTGATAAAAAAAAAAAAGTCAAGCCCCAGCAGGGAAATGAATCTTAAAGAAAAGAACCCACTTTATAAATAAGAATACACTTTATTTAGTATGCTTTCAAGTAAGTGCTCCTAAGTGCAAAAACAAAACAAAACAAAAAAAAAGGACTCTTTACAAAAAAAAAAAGAAGCCACCGAAACACTTCACATTGAGAAATTTGATTGAATCAGATTGAACTCAACAAACATTTATTAAGTACTGACTTCCCTATTTAACAAATAGTTGAGGAGGTCCTGGAAAACCCATTTAGATCAGATCAATGTTTGTTTATTTTGCAATGGATAAAAGATGTCCAAATGCCCAGACTTCTGACACACAATGGTACTGCATAGAAGTGTCTGATAAATAAGGGGGCCTGTGCTGAAAACAGGCTCATTCAAAACCTTTGAGATCATTGACTCCAGCTTCAGATAGTCAGAGTGGAGAAAACGCTCCCCAAGTTGGGGGCTAGTTCTACTGCTTAAGGAAAAAAAAAAGCTATTTTCACAAAAGGGAAAGTCACATTTTATGGGTTTCATTATTTCGTTTATTACTCTTATCATATTTGCAGGTAGCCTTATTTGCATTACTAATTTTTTTCTTTCTTATTATATTGTCATTGCTGATGATGGTAAACTGACTTTAATCTTTCTGGGCAAGGTAGGAGGGTTTTGTTTGTTTGGTTTTTTTTGGCAGTATGGAAGGGGGAGGAGGTTACATCTTTCCCATTCCTTTTTTTAAAAATTGAATCACAAAATCATCGGCTCATGGAATTAGAAGAGAGCTTATAGGAAATCTAGTTCAATTCATACCAGAACAAGATTCTCTACCACTTCCCCAACAATAATTAATCAATAAGCATTTATTAAATACCTACTATGTGCCAGGTACTGTGCTAGGATAGAAAGACAAAAAACAAACTAGTCCTTGTCCTCAAGAAGTCTCTGTTCTAAAAGTGGTCATTTTCTGCTTGAAGGTCTCCCAAGTGATCTCAATGATTTTCAGTGAGATTCCAATGGAAACCCACTAACTCCAGAAGAAATCACTCCACTTTGAAATAGCTCTAATTGTTAGGAGGAAAAAGGCAAAGGTCTCCCACTGCAGCCAGGGCCATCTGCAGTCATCCTGACCTATACCTCACCGCTGGACCCAGAGGACTCTGGAGGAGAGAGTGAGGCTGGTGACTTTGCACAGCCCTGCCTCACTTACAACCAATTCACTTGCAAGTCATAGCATCACCTTGCTGATGTCATGGTCCTCTTCCAGAACAAAGGACAAACAACAGTAATGTTAGGAAATGTTTCCTTACATCAAGTCCAAATCTGCCCCTTTTACAACTTTAGTACGTTGTTACTAGTTTTACCCTCTTGGGCCAAGTGCTTCTCTTCGAAGCAATAGTCCTTCAAATACCTGAAGATAGATATCATGCAGCACCTTCCCCTGTAAGCCTTTTTTTTCCTCTAGGCTAAAGATCTCCAGTTCCTCCATAGATCAACCCTGAGTCAGCATCATCTTAAGGCCTTTTACCATGCTGGTTGCCTTCTAGTTAGTGGATAGAGTCTTGGAAGCAGAAAGGCCTGGGTTCATATTCTGCCTCAGCCTTGACCTGTGTGACCCTGGACAAGTCACTTAATTTCTCCCAGGCTCAATTTCCTCATCTGTAAAATGAGAGGGTTGGACTTAATGACTTCTAAAGTCTTTTATGATCTTCTTAACTGATAAACTACACACATCAGGATAAACATGTTATTCCAAACCCATAGTATAAATTAAAGCCAAGAAATTCCAGGCTGAAAAATGACTCTATTTATCCAAGACATTTCAAACATAGCAGCAGAAAGTGCTAACTTGGTAGACATGATGACTTTTCCCTCGTGTCTCTTCTCTGCTCATTCTTTTCAGGCTACAATAATGATAATTGCTGAAAAGGAATATGAAGAAAGCTAACACTTTAAAGTAAGATTACTTGTGTTTTTCTGGCTTATTTTGGAAGTCCCTATAGGGGAAGGAAGCAGCATGCTACAGCAGAAAGAACATTGACTCTGGAGTTAAAAGGACTGGGTTCAAAGCCCACCTTCAACACGTTACTACCTATGTGAACCTGAGTGATCACTTAAGCTCCTCAGGCCTCAGTTGCCTCATTTGTAAAGGACTAGGAAGCCTCTGAGGGTCCCTTCCAGCTCCAGACAGGTAAGCCAAAGGTTTTAGTTGATATTAACCTTCCTGAGGAACCTAGATCACTTTCATTCACCAGGTACTAAGTAATCTCTATCAGCTACCATAGCCATCACTTTCACTTTGAGCAGTTAGATGATACAGCGGACAGAGCACTGGACCTGCAGTCAGAATAGATCTGAGCTCAAATCCAGCTTCAGACACTTAGTACCTGTGTGATTCTGGGCAGGTCACTTAATTCTGTTTGCCTCAGTTTTCTCACCTGTAAAATGAGGATAATGCCCAGGGTTGTTGTGAAAAATCAAATGAAATAGTAATTGTAAAACACTTAGCACAATGCCTGACACATAGTAAGAGCTATATTAATATTAGTTATTATTATTATTGCTTATGTTATTACTTTAAATTATTATTTTTATTATACATTATAATATATTACTTTGTATTATTACTCTCAGGACCTAAATGACACTTTTAATACCCTGAAAGAATTGAATTTTTCAATAATCATTAAGTGTCTACTTTGTATGAATTTATAAGTACAAAGAATGAAATAATCCCTACTCATAAGGAGTAGTTTGAATGGAGGAGGCAACAAGCATATATATAAGTATATAGTATACTATATATACATGTATATAGAGAGTATAAATAGAAAGTGAACAAATCAAAGAAATTAAATGCAAGGTAGTTTGGGAGTGAGCACACTAACAGATGAGGTGACCAGGAAAGCTTTCATGTATACTTAGTACCATAGACCAACCAAGCTTTTAAACAATTTTAGAGAAGATATAGTTACTGATTTCAAATGTTAAACCTCAAATCCCAAGATTGGTCCTCATTTTATATTTTAGAGGGGCTGACCAACATAAAAGTACCTTGATCACTTGCCCACTTACTAGTGTTCTGATACTAGAGGTTGTATATCAGTAATTGTTATTATTGTTGTTGATGATGTTGTCATCATTGGATCATGATTCACATTTGGAAAAGGAGAGGGTTGGTTCTGGATAACTCACTTGTCCAACCCATGGCTCATCCCCACCCCCCCCACCCCTCACCTCCAAGCTCTGGACTCACATAGATTGAGTCAGATCTCAGAGGCTAACACATAAACGTCTTACTCCCTTTGGTCTGTATCCCCCACCAAAAGTTTACTCTGGGAAATCTCCATATGAGCTCATGTCTAGTTTTTAACAAACGAGTACAAAGAGGTCACCATTTTCCTAGAGGTATGAGGAAAGATGGTCCCCCCTTCCAGGAAGCCTGGAGATGGGATGGGGGGAGAGGGGGAGATACTTGCCAAAGGTCATGCTGAAGAGAGAAAGAGAGCGCAGTGACTCCCCTTTTATGATTCACGGGACAGAAGTAACTCTTGCTCAATAGCCAAGAACAGGATTGCCGGGGCAACTAGGTGGCCCAGTGGATAGAGCATGAGCCTTGGATTCAGGAACCTGAGTTCAAATCTAACCTCACACACTTGATACTTACTAGCTGTGTGACCCTGGGCAAGTCACTTCACCCCATTGCCTTGCGAAAAAAAAAATCCAAAAACAAACAAAAAAACAAAAACAGGATTGCCACATCATCTTAAAGCTCAGACCCGTAAGCACTGAGCCACATAAGTCCTCAGAAGTTGCCAGGAGAACTCATCATAGGCTAAATGGGATGGCCCCAGCAGGCCCATCCTCATCCATGTTCCAAGGGGTGCAGCTCCTACCATACAAACACGGGTTCCCTCTTGATTTCAGAACTCAAGTTAATTCTTCTGTGCTCTGGTCTGTCTCTAAACAGAGAAAAATACTCCTCTTTTCTACTCTCCTCTCCCCCCAAAGAAAAGATCTAGAGTGGTCTGTTGTTTCTATTTTATGGACCAACATGGGGCAGTGGCTCCACAACAAGAATTCTTTTTCCCAAGAGTTCTAGCCAGTTTCCTGGGTACTCAAATCCATTCCTCAGGAGGGACCAAAATACATTTCCAAACCAGCTAATTCTCTTAGGGTAATCTTGGGTTCTGATACTCCATCAGAAGCTGTAACTGTCGTCTTAACAAGCTATCAATATTAAGTTCGTTCTCTAAGACCAGGGGTTCTTAACCTTTTTTGGATCATGGACTCCTTTGGCAATTTGATGAAATCTAATGGTTCCTTCTCAAAGTAATGCTTTTAAATGCATAAAATAAAATACATAAGGATAACAAAGGAAATCGATATACTGAAAGTTATCAACATAATTTTTTTTTTTTACTTTTTGGTGAGGCAATCGGGGTTAAGTGACTTGCCCCGGGTCACAGCTAGTAAGTGTCATGTGTTTGAGGCCGGATTTGAACTCAGGTCCTCCTGACTCCAGGGCCGGTGCTCTAAACATAATTTTTTAAAAAAAGGTTTATGGACCCCAAGTTAAGAACTCCTGTCCTATAGAAATAGGTACTTTTCAAAGTTTCAGGGGAAGGTAAAATCAAACTAAGGGACTTTAACGAGCAAACTGCAAACCCATCACTCTCACCTCCTCCTGCCCCCCACCCCCACCCCATACCTGTACAGGAAGGCTAAGCTTGGTGGCAGCTTCATTGCACTACTTCCAAAAGTGTCTGGCAGTTGTCTAGCAATTTTTTCTTCCAATTTTTCAGCAAGGATAGATACAAGCAGAGGCATCTCTGATATATGCCAAATGAATCTACTGCCCCTCTGCCCTGTGCTTTGCAGGGCCCCACTTTGCTGTGGGGACCAGACATCTGGATTCATCTGGTGATTCATAGCAGGCAGAAGAAGGGAAGTTTTGAACCCCAGCTAGGACACAACAAGACCTAAGGAGCACATATATATATGGTAAGACTCAACATGGGTGGGACAAGGCCCTGGCAAATGCTCTCTTTCCCTTTCCTTAGGCAGTATGCTCTTTTCTTGATTCTCCCCATCCCACTCCTCACTCCCCATTTACGGCTAGCCTTACATGCTGATTTTAAGCAGATTTCACTTGTAAGAAAATGTTAGGTTTGAAAAGGAAAGGAACGTGAATCTTGCAAAGGAGAAAATCTAGAGTGAGAGCAAAAGGTTGATTTCCTTCCCGAGCTGACCCCCACACCTTCACAGCAGGAAAGCCATTATTGAAACTCTATATGACATTAAGAATTTAGAGCCCTTTAAACAATACTTTTTTTTTCACTACTTATGTCCTCTTCTCTTTTAAGGCAATCAGGGTTAAGTGACTCACCTAAGGTCACACAGCTAGTAAGTGTCAAGCTGTGTCTGGCCTGAGGCTGGATTTGAACTCAGGTCCTCCTGACTCCAAGGCCTGAAGTCTATCCACTGTGCCACTATGTCCTCTTCTTTTCCTCTTTACCTAGTCACGTGAGGCATTTATATATTCCCTTTATATTATATATATTCATGTATATATTTCTATATATACAATATATATATATTCCCTTTTGAAATTTCTTAGGAATATATAATGGAGGTCTTTTGCCTTTTTTGTGCTGTTAAGCAGGTATTATATAGTTTAAAAAAAAAAGACACTTCCAACTTGTTAATTTAATGTTCTCCTTTGGCCCAATGCCACCTATTTTAGTAAATATAGGCTTCTGAGTTGTGACAACAGGGATTATGTTGCTGTTATAAATATTTGCTCTTGCTGGATACCAAAAACCCAGAGTTCCTGAGTATAATCTTACAATTCATCTGGTTTCTAAGTCAGGATATGCTTTTACAAATATTTCTACCCCTTTCACAAAGAAGATTTAAAATGTCTCATGTAGAAAAACTGAACTTGTGAACATACTAATCTTTTATTAATTGATTATTCAGCAAAAATCTGAATGTTTACTAAGTTCAAGGCATTACTATCATCAAGGAGCTTACAATCTGGTAATCAAGGAACTGTTTATAACCATATAGAAAAACAAAGTCCTGATTTTCCAATATCCAAAAAAGAAATTGAGCAAGATACAAATAAACTGTCAAAGAAATTGATTTAGAGATGAATTTTATCGCACATTTAAAGAGCAATTAATATCTATGCCACAAAAACAATTCTCAAAATCCAAACTCCTTTTATAAAACAAATATGGTCCTTATAGCCAAACAAGGGAGAGATGAAGCATGAAAAGAGAACTAAAAAACAATTTCAGTAAAGAATATTGATGAAAATAATTTTGAATGAAATCCTCACAAGGAAATTATAGAAATACATACAGAAAATAATTCACTATGGCCAAGTTGGATTCATGCCAGATATAATAGGACCTTTTACTGAGTCACCTGCAAATCTGATTCTCAAAGGACCCAAAAGTTATAGCTCTGGAAGATCTAAATCATAGTGTCCACCTGTCTCTCTCCTTGGGCCCTTATAACTTGCAAGGTCCATGTATCTTGGTTGTAGTCCTAGCTCCTTTGCCCTTTGGAATATCATGTTCCATGACCTCTGATCCTTTAATGTTGCAGCTGCCAAGTCCTGTATGATACTGATTGTGACTCCCCAATATTTGAATTGTTTCTTTCTGGTCACTTGTAGTATTTTTTCCTTGACCTAATAGTTCTGAAATTTGGCTATAGTATTCCTTGGGGTTTTTATTTTGAGATCTCTTTCCAGAGGTGATCACTCTTTCAATAAGGCCCATGTATCTTGAGGTCTCTGTCAATAAAGAACAGGCTGAGTGGAGCCTTTGGCAGACACCCAGAGATGCCCCAAATAAGCCACTGGTAGTTTTTTGGAACTGCATATTCTCCAAATTGCCCCCCCCATCTCTTTCTCTTTCTCTCTCTGTTTTTCTTTCTTCCCATGTATATGTATGTATGCATATGTAATTGCTCACCTGTTACTTCATCCTACTTGCTACCAAACAAATGATGCAGAGCCATACAATCACCCTTCACCCAGAGTTGCCTTTTATGATGGGTATTACAAGATGGTCCCTCTAACAAGATGGTAGAGCATAGGATTTTATTCCTAAATGGAAATGGTACAATAAAAATCACTCTTGTCTGGGTCTCTCTGGTGTTAGTGCCTTTCATGAACAGGTAGTGACTGTGCTAGAGACCAAGGCTTCCATTCCAGATCTTGGAATCCTTCCTCCTTTGCTGGTCTAATGGGTGGTCCCCACTAATAAGGGCATGGCTTCTAAGAAACATCATTTTGCCCAGTTTACTGGTGATTCCATTCACTGCAAAAGATCCATTCTCCACTGGACTTCAACATCCACTAGCTAGTAAAAGATATCCTGGGGGCAGGGCAGTCCTAATTAGCCATTTCAGTGGCCTCAGCTCCAGGCTACATGGCTAGCATGTGCAAGAGAGTCTTGAGGGATGGAGCAGAAAAGATCTTTACGCTACTTCCTGCGCGGTGTCCATGGGTCTGATCAAGTGATCTCGGGCCTAGAAAGCACAAGACTGGGCAATCAAAGGCTCTCACTTTTGGGGCCAAGTCTAATGAAGAAATTTTGGGAGGGATATACCTCCCACTGCATTTGGTTGTTTGTAGGGCATGTCAGCAACACATCAAAAACATCATATCCAAAGTTGGTCCAACATTATGAAAACAATGAGCATACTTAATCATATAAACAACAGAGATAAAAAAAAACTTATGACTATTTCAACAGATATATAAAAAAGCCTTTGACAAAATCTAGAACTCAATTATTTTGAAAACTCTGCTCATGGAAGGGCCCTTATTTAATGTGACCAAAAACACATTTACAAAAGCTAGCATTGTTTACAATG
Source organism: Vombatus ursinus (assembly GCF_900497805.2). NCBI lineage: Eukaryota > Metazoa > Chordata > Mammalia > Diprotodontia > Vombatidae > Vombatus > Vombatus ursinus. Next base: position 72,517,259 of record NW_020954610.1, on the reverse strand, counting down.
AAAAAATACTAGAAACCTTCCTAGTACAAACAAAGAGAAAGCAAGGATATTCTTTCTCCACGTTACTGTTTGACATAGTTCTGGAAATGCTCACTCTAACAATGAGGCACGAGAACAAAATTAAAGGTATAAACATTAGCAAAAAAGAGACAAACTATTCCTATTTGCAGATGAAATGATGGTATGGTAAGAATATCAACTAAGAAACTAACTGACACGATTAATAGCTTCAACAAGGTAACAGGATTCAAAATAAAGCCACAGAGATTATCGGCATCTCTATATACTAACTGTAAGTCACTTTAAAAGGCAGAGCAATCACAGGATGCACAGCAACAATTTGAGAAAAAATCTGGAGGCTGTGCGTACTGTGCGTATCTGTATGACTAGGATTGGTTCACGGAGTTTTCTGGGGAGAAAATGAGAAAGAGGTGTGGCGTTTATGAAGGGGAGAAATATGTGTTGTGACTTGTTTCAGGAGCTGTGTTTAGAGGGACTTTGCAAACCAATGACCACAGAAATATAACTGGAATTGTGGAAGTGATATTACTGACTCTATCCAGGTGGGGGGCAGGGAAGGGACACATCCCCTCATAGACATTATTCCTTTCTCCACCCCATCCCAAAGGGATGAGGAAGGTACCATAAATTGCCTTTCTCTAGTATATGTTAGAAGCCCTTCCTGTTCTCTGCAGTCAGAGAAATACATTGCTGCTCTACTTTCCTTGAGCTGATCAGCTCCTACTCCAAACTTTTTAAGTGCTCTGCTCACTTTTTACTTTTTATGCTCTAATTCATCCTCCTAAAAATGGGCAATTCACCTAACCTCTGTGAGCCCTGGTTTCTTAATCTAAAAATAAGGATAATAATAATTCTACTGGTACTAGTAGCTCATAAGATTTTGGGAAGAATCAAACTATATACAGGGTGTCTCAAAAGTCATTGCTGTTGTCATCATTGTTGTTGAGTCATTTCAGTTGTGTCCAGCTCTTCATGACCCTATTTGGGGTTTTCTTGGCAAAGATTGGAGCGGTTTGCCATTTCCTTCTCCAGCTCATTTTACAGATGAGGAAACTGAGGCAAACAGGGTTACGTACCCAGGGTCACAAAGCTAATCAGTGTCTGAGGCAGGATTTGAACTCATGAAGATGAGTCTTCCTGATTCCAAGCCCAGTGTTCTCTCTATTGTGCCACCCAGCTATGCTAAAAGTCTTAGTGCAGTTTTAACCTTAAAATTGAAAAAAATATGTGTATATGTATGTGTGCATACATATATGAGTATTTCAAAATCCTAAACTCTTCATAAATATTTGTTATTATTATTACCGTGGTCACTAGTAACATGTAGTTTATTACAAAACTCTCATTCTTGATGATGGTAGACTTCTCCAAGACTGGTTTACTTTATTCTTCTGACTACTCTTTTTTTTTCCACAACCATCTTCATAGCATTCCTAAAAAATCCTGATATTCCCACAGTGGAAAATATTCCTAGAACTCATGAGAGCTCAGAGCCTCCCTTTTTAAAGATGATTATCAGATAACGAGGAAAAAAAAACCTAACTAAACATGAGTCTACCTTCACTGGGTCTTGCCTGAACATCCCACATACTGTCAAATAAATTCATGAGTAACAATACAACATGAAATTCCTTAGCTTGCAACCCTTTTCTGGATAGCTATGAATATTATTCATATTTATACTTTACTACATTCAAGAACATGTTAGTCCTGGCTACTACCAAAGAAATGACAGAGCAGCATCAAATTTAGAGAAATAAGATAGCCTCTATAACATATTAAGGATATATGAATAACATGCACACTGGACACAAAAATGGTCCCCTTGCATCTAATTAGGACATGGACTGTCCCTAATTCATATGGATTCATGATTTCATAGGTGTAAGTATTCCCAACACAGCTCACGACATTTCTGTGTTTTAGTGGACAATTTTATCAGTTGCCATGAATGAAAAATTCATCATTATATAGCCAAGATGGTGATGAACCTCTGTAAACTTACCTAGTCTATTTCCTTGGACTTCAGTCTATTTCTAGACCATTCCAAGTACGTAATGCTTGGCAGAGTTTTTTGGTCTCCTGGAAAAGTCTTCAAGAACCCATGGTCACTTTTACACTACAATGAGGCTTTGGAATAAACCTATGGTGGACAGCTCTCCACAAAGAACTTGAACTCCCATTTGTTGTCCGTCACTGATGCCAATAATTCAATCCATTCATCTCTCTGTGCTTCAGATTCACCAGGCCAATTGACTTCACTACTCTGGGAGGTTCTTTAGTTGCCTGGTCTCACTTAGTAGTTATTGTCTTTATATTAAAAGGGAAAAAAAACTTCCATGATTCTCTACGCCTCTCCCATTACCTCCAGTCTAGGTCCAAAAATGTCTGGTATTCTAACTTCTGCACTCTTAAGTAATCTAATTCCTCATCTACTACCATTATCTAAAGAAATGTTCCAGGAGTTGATGGAAAATATATATTTGTGAGTCAAAATTCATGCATTTAACAGGTAAAGCTGCCAGATCCTGACTTTCAACCTCCCCCCCCCCCATCACTACCACCTCAACCCCAACCTAAGTTTTTGTTTGAGAATATGCAAAATGTATCCTAATAATCTTCTGGCATAACTTGGAATTTTTTTTAAATCATTGAAATCTGTTTACATTTTGCTTTGAAGGACAAAATGAAAACAAACTATATATACATGTATACACACATATGTGTGTGTATATATTTGCCACTCTTGTTGCTGGGGTGTTAGTAACAATAAGGGCTTGGGTTACCATTCAAAACCTACATATTTACAGAATATGTTCTTACACAGAATTCCTGGGCCACACACACATCTTGTGTACACATAATCTTAATATAAGCCCTCTTTCTGCCCTCACACCCTATCCTCTAATATCTCATCAAGTAAATCTGGTTTAGAAATCTTGTTTTCCCATAGTTGCTAGTGCATTGAACCTTTTCACCTAGAGTCTACTACCCATCCTTAGCCAGAGTCCATGGATGTTATCTAGCAAGGTCTTTCATGCTACACTCTGCAGTCAGATGTTTTTGTGTTCCAAAGATCACTTTTCTTTTTCAGGGGAGCCTCCCAGGACTCCTCTGGTTTCAGTTGTTGTCTCCTAGTTCAGTCACTTCTTTCCTCAGGCTTCTTGTGGAGAAGCCAATGGGTTAAGCATGTAAGGTTTAACCTTCAAGTCAAGGTCAAGTAAGAGTATAGCCCTCCAAGGCCTTTATGCATTCTCTTCTTAAGGGTGGCCTACCTCTCTTCTTCCATGTTGTTTCAGCTTTTCATCTGTGTTGCTTTTCTTATACCTCTTGGGTTCTTAAGTCCTGTGCTTGGCAACTTGATCCTGGAACACAACTTCCCTCTGATTCACAATTGGGATTAATACTATTGACTCTGGACTATGACTTATAACCCTGTAACATCAACCAAAGTAGCTCAGCAAGAACTTTCTGTTTCACTGAAATCCTCCAAGACTAGTTGTAGGACCAGAGAGACCTCTCTTCAAAAGGTTTAGCCACTCACTTATGCAACAGGCTTATAGGATTTCCTCTGGCATATGTTCTTGTGCTGGTCACTGTGCAGCTGAATTACTTCTCTATATACTGGATGTTCAGTTAGAGTATCATTGCAAGCAAATTTCTTCCTAAATACCTTCACTAGTTTCCTTTTTATTGTAATCCTTAATATTATAATCAATGATTCCATGGACAGTGGTGAGCATCTTAGATATACTCTTTAGTTCCAGTAAGAAGCAAGTTTTTCCCTAGTTTGAGTACTTGGTGTATGAAGGGCCTGCTTTTCTCATGAAAAGAGCCTAAATTCAAACCTCTGGGTTCAAGATGTCAGAAAATATTCTTTTTCTTATGGGAAATATATAGTTTCTAAGTTGAGGACTCTAGCTAAAGCCCAGAAACTGGTAACAGAGAAAAGGTATGCAATAAAATACCCATTGGAGTGGTTTTGCATCAACCATTGTATGTACCATCCAGCACAAACAATCCAATTGCTAGAAATCCCTACTTGGAAGAAACCAACACTGGATAATAGGCCCAGTGATAGAAGCATGATGAAATCACCAGAAGACGATGTCAGCCCAGGAGCATCAGAGATAAGTGGCCTCTCCATCTGTATGCCCTAGTAACATGTGCTCCCTCCATATGTGTGTCCCTTCATATGTCTTTCCTAGCTGTGTCTAATTTTCCCATTGATGATGTATTTATAGAATATTATACCCAAGGTTTATAGGGAAGATATTCTATTACTAATTTTCCTACTATGATATTTCATGAAATGCCTTTAATTTGAACTTATTCTGTCTTCTGGATGATTATTAATAGTAGACACATTGATGTGAGCTCATGAATTTTTAAAAAAAACTTCTTATAGTGAATGTGAAGCTATGAGTACCTCGAATCAGTGATAGCTTCTCTGTAGGGGGCTCACATGAGAGTGGGATGGGGGGAAGTGGGCCAGTTCCAAGTGGATATACACTTTTGGTTCTGCTTTGTTTACTCTTTTTTAATTTTCTTCTTCAAAATAGCCACCCCACTGCCAACAAAATATGTCTGTGTAGGATCAAGTTAAGGGTATATGCCTGCTGATGAATGCCCAAGATTCTAGACCAGAAGTCTCCAAAATCAAGTTAAGTCAAATCCTCTCTGAAGGATTTTTTCCTCTGGAAAAATTGGGGATGGAAGTAGTTTGTAAACTTTCTCAAATTAAAAACAATAAAATGCAGAATTTTTGGGGGGTGGGGAGAAATATATAGTTATTGTTTATTGGAGGATTTTTGCCATTAAAAACTTGCTATAGTAAGAAAATATTTGTGCATGAAGCTTGGTGGAGTTGGCATGCCACTCTGATTTTCAAGAAAATCCCTTCTCTTTTTGTCTTCAGCGCCAGGCCTTCTTTCAAGGCCTAACCTTTTCAGACCTGGGAACAGTTTGTGAGTCCCACAGACAAGACTTGTTACACATAGTCTAGAATGAGTACTGTGGAATTTCTAATTTCCAGTCTAATTTCTTTTTAATTAATGTTTATATTATTGAGTCATATCATCAAATGGTTACATAATGATGGGCTGACAGAATAATTAGTTCCCATTGAAATATATAAAGAATATATGAAATGCTCTTTGTGGATAGCTCATATTGATGACATTTTGATAGACTCAAGACCATTCTAGGTGTCCTGAAAATTTTACAGTATTTTCCTTGCTACAATAATTTACATTTTATCCACTTATTTTTAAAGGGATTGCAAGGACACTGGTGGATACATATTTTGCTGGAAGTTGCATTCTTTTTACCCCTATAATCAGGGATTCTACCTATAAATTCAGCTTGAATTGGGGTGGATTTGTGTATCTGCAGTAGCCCTCTAAATCTTAGGTATTTCCTCAGATAATCTTAGAATCATTGAGCTGGAAATGACTTGAGCAGTTAATCCCATTCCATAAATAAACCTAAATTCTGATAGGAAAAATGCCCTAGGAATGAATGGTATAAAACATTTGCTTTGTGGATTACCGTGGCATCAAATAGCTTAGACACTTATGAAAAGTTCAATTTCTCACTATTTTGTTTTTTTTTTTTTCTGGAAGGAAAAATAAAACCCAACAGTCATCTACCCAAGTCTCTGGACTCACAAGATGTATCAGGAAAGGAATACTTCAAGCAGACACTTTCCTCTAAAGGCCAACATCTCCCTGAATTACAACTGCTTCAAAGGGATAGAATTAAAACAGTGGGAAAAATCAAAAGGTTGAACAGCAGCCTCTGGAGAATTTCTCCTTCAAAATGGCAGTCAGACTATAATGGTATCAAATAATTTAAATGAAATGATAGAGAGGAAATACTTTAAAAGATTCATGTAGATTTGCATTATCTACAAGATTATCTTTCTACAATAACTTTTCCCAATGAAAAAGAGGAGGAAATTAAAGAAAAACTGTGTAAATACAATATACTGCATGAGGGGTTTTTTTAAATGCAGGCCAAATGGTAGAATAGTCATCCATCTCTTTCTGTGGTGTAATGATTGAAGGGGTACCTGAAATAAGGTCTAAAATATGGCCACTCCTAATGTGTGATTATGGTAGACTGGAGACAGCTGGCATGAAGGTGAGGAGGTTGAAGAAGGCCAAGATAGAAGAATGTGGAAGTTGGGTGGGTAAGAAGACCATAGGGCAAATACCTAACTTATTGGGAAGTAGAGGAAATAAATTAGATGTCCATAGATGACAACAAGGATCTGGACAGTATAGAATATTACTATCATTTAGAAAGCTTATTCTCTCACTTTTAAAATTCCCTTTTTCTCCTCATTTTTGTACTCCTCATGTTCCCTCAGTTTTAGGTTTTCCTTCTCTTCTCATTTTTATGGTTTGAACATAGTTTACTAACATAGCTTAACCCCTAGCTGGTGTTGTTGATCCTATGCCCAATATGAGCTAGTTCTGGAAAGTCCCATGCTCTTCCTGGCACATATAATAGCTGGTATTTATAGATCACTTTAATATTCACAAAACATTTTACATGATATCTTATATGAACCTTCCAACAACCTGGTGAGGTAGGTTCTATCATTATCCCTATTTTACAGATGAGGAAATTGAGAAGACAGAGGTTAAGTGACTTTGCCCAGGGTTACACAGCTAATTAAGTGTCTGCGGGAGGATTTGAAGTCAGGTGTCCCTGACTCTATTACTGTGCTATCTACCATCAAATCTATCTATACACCAAACAGAGCTCAAAGGAAATGCCAAGTCTTTTGTGGTTCTTAAAGAGTATTCAACCCCCATCTCTGTCTTTATCCATAAGTGGCTTTATTTGAGTAGTTAGTGTGGGTCCATCTAATCAGAATGGTTCAGAGTGCCCATCTCACCAGAAATCCCATCTCCTCCCTAAATTTGCTATATTTCACTCTGTTGAGTCACATGAATATGACATGACATCCTCCACCCAAGATAGCAGACAGGCTTCACTGTATACACTGGGTTTTTTGTTTGTTTTGTTTTTGTTCAGGTATAGACTCAACAAAAGGAATAAAATTAGAACTATAATTCAATACTAACATATAGGTTATATGCCTACAACTTTTCCCAAATTTGGCAGTCTTTGACCAATTTACAGACACGCTTCAAACACACAGGAATTCTAGGAAAGAAACAATTTTTGTTTTTTGTTTTTTGTTTTTTAACCTCACTGGTTGCTTTGCTCTAGAGCCCCTTCCCTATGAGCAAGCTAAAGATATTTCTACAATAAAATATACTTCGCAAATTCTGATCCATTCACAGTATCTAGGAAGGTAGAATTCCACTGCTTTTCTGTTCAGAATTTCATTGCCAGCAGCAGCCTCCAACCCTCCCTCTGACTGCTTCCTTGCAGGTATTAATCAGCTAAATTTTAGAAGTCTCTGAGCACTCCCACCAGTTTGTTCATCACTAGTGGAAGAGTGAAGTCAAGGGCAGGCCACATGCATTGCTAGATTCTCTCCACCTTGATTTCTAGCTTGCTTTCCTTGTTCCCTTGTGTTCTTCAACCTCCTTTACTCTTCTTGTATTTGAATTCTGCCTGACTGAAGACTGACTATGTCCCTTCCTTCTCTAGCTCCTCAGTTCTTCTCAGTAATTCAGTTTGATGGACAGGGCTAACCCAAGACACAAAGCTGCCTTGGTTGTCAAATGGGGCCTTGATATTTAATCCCCTATTTCAACAGACTTAGAATTGTCCCTTCCCTTTCTACCACCCCTAGGAAGGTATCACATATTATCTTGAATTGTAGTTGATTGTGAAGCAATGGGAATGGCTTGCTAAGGGAGACGGAGTTTTTTTTTCCCCCAGAGATCTTTAAAGGTAAAAAAGATACCTTTCTTTTTTTTTTAGGCAATTGGGGTTAAGTGACTTGCCCAGGGTCACACAGCTAGTCAGTGTCAAGCGTTTGGTCTGAGGCCATATTTGAACTCAGGTCTTCCTGACTTCAGGACCAGTGCTCTATACACCGACCACCTAGCTGCCCCGAAAAGATACCTTTCTGAATGAGATCATTTAAACTGAGCCTTGCTTTAAGGCAGGAGGACAGACTTAATGAATTTTAAAGACCCTATACATCTGAGGGATTTTAGCACTTTTAATCAGTCATTCATTCTAATTGTCACTGAACCCCTACTTGACACAATGCTAACTTGGTAGCTAATAATAAAGAAAATAACAAGAGCTAGCATTTATACAATGCTTAGCCTAGCTAATTTTGGAAAGACTCATCACCAGTTTGGGCACAGGGTAATTAATTTTTTTACCACAATAACACTTAAAAAACCACATGTAGTGAAATGTAGAAGGTTTGAGAAAATCAGAATTGGTGGAATACTCTCAACAAAAATCACAGATACTTGAAGTATTAAAGTTAACATTCCCTCAGATAGAAGCTGTGTGGCGTAGCAGATAGAGAGCTTGCCTCAAAGCCAAGAGGACATGGGTTTGAGTCCTGCATCTGACCCATGTCAGTTGCATTACTGTGGGCAAGTCACTTAACTTCCCAATATCCCAAGCAACTCTCTAAGAGAAGGGGCAAAGAATCTATTGATTTGCTTCAGCAGAAGGAATTCCCTGACCAAGGAATGTCATATACCAATGAAATCACAGGTTCAGTCCCTATCCCTCTTCCCCCTAAAGCCATCGCTATTTCCTTGTACTCAATGACATAGTTGTAATTTTCTGTTTCCACATTCCAGTGATGTCTCAATGATGAATGCAATTTTTAAGCATTTTGATATGAAAAAGAAGCAAACACAGAATGACATCAAATGAGAATCTGATAAACTCAAACTTGATCAAACTTGAAGGAGAATGAAGTATCCCTCTTAGTTACAGTGTTTTCTAATGAATTATATAGGAAATGATTTCTCACAGTGGGGAAAGGCAACAGCCAGGGTTTGCTGAAGTAATGAAGATATTGGGCTCTATGGGTGTATTGCAACTAGCCATATTTGTCAATTTCAATTTCTCTCCTAACAATAATGAAATGACACTATTTGCAATGGGAGAGGCAGCATGGCTTAGTGGGTAGAGAGTTTAACTTGGATTAGTACCAAATGATATAAGAACACTCCATTTAAATTTGTATTCAACATTATCATAATGTAGAAAGCAATCGTTATTCAATTTCAGGTACACATTTAGACAACCATGAAAATCTTACTTTGTTGCCTTAGCATGTCATGGAAGTGACATTGAGTTCTTGAAAGCTGTCCCAGTGAAGTTCGAGATCTGGCAGGCCATATCAAACTGGAAAAGCTTCAAGATTAAGCAATAGAAAGTATCTTTGTTGTTAGAGAACCAGACTGGCCAAGCCTATACAAGTCTGTTATCAGAAGAATGACAGCCAGGTGATGAATGTTTGGTCCACAACAACTCACAAAGATGGCCAATTGTGACTATAATCTGGATATAGTGGGTGAGTTACCCACACTGACAAACTCATGTATTCTTCAATCAATGAATCAATAAGTATTTTGGGGACACAAAGAAAGGCAAAAATGCAATCCCCGCCCTCAAGAATCAAGGTATGTATTCAGTTAGAAATTAGTTTTATGATACTAAAAAGATGAGAAACTAATTTTATAATGGTTGTGTTGTTGGGTAGCTGTTATTTATTGGGAAAACTGTCACAAAATTTGCATTTCCTTGTGACCATGTAACAATCACCTGTGAATACCATGTGAACAAAGGCATTTAATAAATATTGAAGCCTAGTTCTCCTGTTTGAGAAGGGAGAATAAATAGGCTGTTCTAAAACTATAGATAAATACTCTTAGCATTTTTCTGGAGATTTATTTGTGTGCTTTGTGTTGCTATGAAACAGTATATTGTCTAAATACAATCAATCATATAGCCTTGAAAATGGAAAATGGCCAGGAAGTAGTCAGAGACCATGTGTTTAATGAAGATTGGTTGAATGACTGATGAATTCATTCAACAAATGTTTATTGAGGGCCTACTGTAGGCCAAACACTGTTTTAGGTGCTATGTAGGATATAAACTGAAGAAGAAATGGTTACTCTCCATAAGGAGCTATAATCCAGTGAGGGAGATAAGACATGTTCACAAACAACTACAGTATAAGATTATATAAAATAAAAGGGGAAGGGAGAAGGGAACAAGCAGAAAAGGTCGTTTACATTTGGCAAGTCAGGGATCATTGGTAACTTTGGAAACTTTGGATAGAGCAGCTTCAGTTCTACTGATTGTAGAAGGTTCAAAGGAATAATATAAAGAATGTGGTTAAAGGATACGAATAATTTTCAAAATAAGAAACACAAGTTGTCAACAACCACTTGAAAAAAATGTTTCAAATCAATAATAAGACATGTAAGTGAAGACAATTTTGAAGTTTTATTTCATACCCAGAAAATTGTAAGAGTTGAAAGAAGTAGTTAACAGTGGAGAAGCTGTGGGAAGACAGAGACACTAATACACTGTTAGTGGAGCTATTGATTGGTCAAATCATTCTGAAAAATTATTTGGAATTATATGAAAAATCACTAAAATGTTTATACTTCTTGATCCAGTAGTCATACTACTAAGCATATATTTCAAAGACAGAAAGAAAGTTCCCACATATTATATACCAATATATTCTTAGCATTACTTTTGGTGGTAGCAAAAACCTAGGTACAAAGAGAATAACAATAGCTTGGGGAACAGCTGAACAAATTATGGTACATGGGTGCAATGAAATACTATGATACCATAAGAAATGAGTGAATGCAAAGCAGTCAGAGAAACATGGGAAAATTCATTTGAACTGATGCACAGCAATATAAGCAGAACCATGAGAACAATAAACCCAAAGACTACAAGAATATAAAGGAAAAGAACACTATAACGCAGTTAAATTTAGATTAACCACAATGACCAATCTTGGTCCCCAAGAACAGAAGATGAGAAACACTTTCTATAGTCTCAGTAGGGAAACTACAGGTACAAAAAGATGCATTTGTTCTAAGTTGGGGTGGTTTTGTTGATTGGTTTCACTTAGCTGGTCTTTTTTGCTGTTGATGTAAGGGAAGGCTCATCAAAGATATATTAAAATATATTAAAAATGACTGGTGTGAAAAATGGAAGGCATTAATAAAAACTTTAAAAAATAAAATGCATATTTAAAAAGTTGTTAGGCTAGAAACTTTTAACCAAACAATTACTTACATGGCTTTTGTGTGTATGCCCTATCAAATCTTGCCTTGATCTTCCATAGATTTCCTTTGAGTGTCAAACTTAACCATTTTATTGACTTCAATCCCAGATTAAATTTTTTATTACCTGCTAATGACTTGGAATAATATGTTTTTGATTCCTGTTTATTCTTTCCTTATCTTCTTGCTAATGACCTAATACTGATGGATGAGTTTGATTCTTGCTTCCCCTGAAAACCATGGACCCTGACAGGATGAACAGATTGGCAAAGATAACAATATTACAGAAAACCAAGACAAAGCAGAACTACTCAATTTTGGCGGGGGGGGGGGGGGCTCGGCAATGGGTTTCAGTGACTTGCCCAGGGTCCCACAGCTAGTAAATGTTAAATGTCTGAGGGTGGATTTGAACTCAGGTCCTCCTGACTCTAGGGCCAGTGCTCTAACCACTGCACCACTTAGCTGCCCCTAGAACTACTGAATTCTTGTTTCTGCCTTTTTTGTGCCAAAAAAGAACGATTGAACAAAATATGTTAATAGAGACTTAAAGCCAGGAAAAGTAAGATAGCACTTTATTGCTCTCCATGAGTTCAAGTCCCTGGGACTGAACAAACCACATTCTGGGTACTGAAAGCACTCTCAGATTTAATTGTTGAGATTCATTCACTGACTTAAAAAACTGGAGAATTAACAGGGAATAACGGGGAAAGGAATAAATATTTGTACAGTGCCTACCATGTGCCAGGCTCTGTGCTAAGCACATTTTAAAAATACAAATATTATCACATTTGATCCTCACAACAAATTTGTTACGTTAGTAGACACTATTATTATTTCCATTTTGCAGTTGAGGAAACTGAGGTTAAGGGACTTGCCCAGGGTTACATAACTAGCAAATGCCCTGAGGTCATATTTGAATTCAGGTCTTCCTGAGGCTCAGTGCCCTATTCACTGATCCCATCTTGCTGCCTCTGACGGGAGAGGTGCCACAAGATTGAGGAAAAGCAAATACCTCAATTTAAAGAAAAATCAAAATTGGCAAAATTTTGGCCAAAATTCAAGAATTTACTTTATATATTGTCTCCCCAATTAGATTATGAGCTCCTTGAGAGAAAGGACTCTCTTTTCCTATATGTATTCTCTATACTTAGTACAGTGCTTGGCACAGAGCAAGCACTTAAGAAATGCTTTTTCATTCATTCATTTATTCATTCATTCATTCATTCATTCATCCATTTGTTAAAGGGAAAGTTTATGAGTGCTTAGGAAGGTAAATGATGATCAGAAGGAGCCAGCATAGCTTCATCAAGAGCAAGACATGCCCATTGTTTTGGGGAACAATTCCCCAAAAAGAGATGAGAAAATGTACCTCCTTCCTTTCTTGGTGGAAATGGGGAATTACAGGTGTAAAACATTTTATAGTCTGTCAGACTGAAAACATTGTATAGTCTGTCAGACTGAAATAATGTGCTGCTTAGTTTTGTAAAATTGCCTTTTTTTCTCAATTTATTCTTTATCCCAAGGGATGGCCCCCAGGGTAGGAGAGGTTTATATTTAGAAATCAATGTGCTGTAAAAACAAATGATAGCAACAAAATTTAATTAAAAAAATATGGAATATTCAGAGAAACATGGGAACACTTCTATGAACTGATGTATAGCAAAGCAAGTAGATCTATAGAAACAATATATGTAATTGCAACAATGAAACAGAAAGAACTATAAAAACAAAACTGAATGCTATGTAATTATGATGATCACACTTGGAGAAGAGTTACAAAAATGCATCTCCTTTTTTCATGACAGAGGTGGGAAGCTATGGGTGTGGAATATTGTATAGGCTATCAAATGTAGCTAATGTATTGGCTGGTTGTGCTTAGCTTTTTAACTCTTTTTTAAACCACTGATACAAGAGCAGGCTTGCTGGACAGTTGGGAAGGGATATATTAAAAAATAAATGTAATACTAAAACATAAGGTATCAATTTATTAAAAGATTAAAAATAAAGAACAGGTCATGCCATACTAACTTCACTTGGCAAATGCCCCATTCATTAAAGGAAAAGTTTGTGAATATTTAAAAAAACAAATAATGATTACAAGGAACCAGGATGGCTTCATAAAGAACAGATTGTGTCAGACCAACCTTATTTGAGAGCTTTCTAAAATTTTGTAGATAGACATTGGATATCCAGATTTAACAAAGCATTTACCCAAATCTTGCATTTTAGAATTTATGGACAAGACTGAGAGGTATAGACTAGATATTAGGACAGTATGGTTAGCTAGATTTGGGATTAGCTGAATGAACAGAAGCAAAGAGTATTTACTAATGGGTCATTGTTGACTTGGGGGTAGTGTACTATATTGGGGTGCCTTGGGGAGCTGTCCTTTACTTTGGGCTCTTTAAGTTTTATCACTACTTAGACAAAAGCATAAATGACACGTTTATCAAATCTTCAGGGGACACAAAGCTGTATGTAATAATTAACACTTAGATGACAGTATTGATTCCAAAAGATCAAAAAGTGATAGACCAAATCTATTGGATGAAATGTAATACTGATAAAAGTCCTACACTTAGGTTGAAAAAACAACCACATAATTACAGAATGGAGGAAGCATGGCTAGACGTAGGAACTTAGGGAAGATCCTGGATTCAGGGCTGGAAGGGACCTATGAGATCAACTAATCCAATGCCCTTTATTTTACATATGAGGAAACTGAGGTGCAGAGAGGATAAGCAACTTAAGGTCACACAAGTGGTAAAACCAAAATTCGATCCTACTTCTTCCACATCAACTTCAGAGCTCTTTCCCCTGCACTAGACTGCTAACAAATTGCTAGGAACATGGAAAGAAAGGATTCTTGTTCAGTTAACAGATTGCCCTATATTGCCTTTGAGGTGTGTTTCAACTCTTGGACTCCATAAATAACAGAATTATTTTCCTTGCCAGATAAGTGGGCAATTGATCTATTTCCAAAAAAAACCTCATCTTTAAAAAGTTAATCTTTTCTCTAGCAACATGAAGCTGAAATTAGAAGCTTCACATTTCTTGATGTGTTGAAAATTCCTGTATTTACTATGATGACATACTACCTCCCTGAATATAGAGAAGTCAACTTTTGGAATTATTCCAATGGCAATCAACACTGCAATAAGAATTAAAACAAATAAATTATTTAGTTGGATTTGTCTATTAATTTAAAACAATTTCCTTGCTCAAAAACTATGATGGCTGCCTAGTACTTATTATCAGGTTCAGGTAATAGTCATACTTCAATTTTAACGGATTCACAATCTCCATGCCATGGCTCTATGGATTCACTGATGCAGATTACAATCCATTCATGACTCCTCATCCTGTACACAATTCCTGTTCATATTTTCCCATAAATGCTCCATAGAGTCAATGCACTAGAGGCCTTTCTTGAAGTCTTTTCATATTATATAGGTATCATTTCAGCACAGGGATCTGATATTCCTTGCTCTTGCTGTGTGACTAAGCCCACAACTTTGTTCAATTACACATTTCCTTTATGACATCACAATCTCTTGACATGCTCTATATTGACCTCTAGGTCACTTGGAATTTTTTTTTGATTCTTTGGAAAGTGTTGTATTCCATGATCAGCAAGCATATGGAATCATTGCAAGAATATTGGTTTTGAAAAGATTTTTTTTCCATCAAGGTACAGCTTGGGATCATCAAGAGTGTTATATAATTCCCCAAATGCAACACAATCAATTCCCCTTATCCTATTCTGATCTCAGTGGTTGTCTATCTATTGTACATATCTAACATATATACATGTTGAGAAACTAATTCAATAGGATTCCTATGCAACTACATATCATAATCTGTGCAATATACATTTGTCACCCACTTAGTTTTCCTATGTAGACGATTAGACTTGACTCTTTTGAGTAGCTATAGAGTCACTTTAGTATTTATTGCAATTCAACAAGCCTTAATTAAGCTCCTTCTATGTTCAAGGCATTATTCTAAGTATTAGTGATACAAATTCAAAACAAAAACAAAATTCTCTTCCCTCAAGAAACACATTCTGAAGCCTTTTGAGAGGTCTGAGGCTTGACTCAATCAATGTTTCTAAACAGGAATATTTGGAAAACCTCACAATCTCCAGGAAATCTCACTTCCATTAGGATATTGCATAGGATAACATCCATGATGTCTACACGTTCAAAGTGATTTAATTCAATCCATGATGTCATCATGACAGCATCATGAGTACTCATCTGACTGTTTATGCCTTACTTTAAGATTGATGAGCATAATAGTGTTGAATAAAGCTACATCTGCATTTATAAAGAAACCTATATGTTCTTCACAAATGTATGCTGGGGTAGAAACTTCAAAGCTATATTTTTCTCCTTATGGATTCTCTATGGGGAGTTTATTGGAGGATATGTACATCTATACTGCAATGTGGTGATGGCATATTCTTTGTATCTGTTCCCTTCTTATCCTATGTGATTAAAAGATAAGACTGACCCTGATTGTCATTGTTGGAAGGAGTAGCCACAGAAATGAGATAACAGATCTATTGAAATACCAAAGAAATGTGTGGTAGAAAAATTAATTATAATAATAACTTACCATCCCAGTTCACAGGCCCCAGGTTGAGTACCCATGCTCTAGGGGAAAACACATAATTTTCTGTTTAGCATTTAGAGCCCTTCACAAACTGGCTCCAACAAGTCTTTATTAGACTGATTTCAAATCACATATTTAATGTTCCTTTTATGTATTTTACGTACCAGACAACCTGGCTTGCGTGCCATTCTCTGCAGACAATATTCTATCTCCTACTTCTTTTGCACACGCTGTTTCCTATGCCTGGAATGTTCTGCATCTTTTATCTTGGAAGCCTTACTTCCTTCCCTTCAAAACTTAACTCAAAAGCCACATCATACCTGAAGCATTTCCTGAGCCACTCCCTACCCCCGTAGTTAATGTTCTTCCCCTGCTCTGAATTTGCGTTGCATGTGTTTTTATTTATGTATCTGTATGATTTTATGTGTCTATATCCATACTGTCATGTCTGCTCTCCCTCTCCCTCTAGACTGTAAGTTCTTTGAGAGTAGGTATTGATTCCTTTTTGTCTATTTATCTGAAATCCCAAAACTATGCCTAGCATATACTCGATGCTTACTAAATGCTTGCTGAATTATTTTTTCATCATTTAGACAAAATGTGAGAGTTTAAATGGTGACACTTTTATTCATTTAATGTGAAATTGCAGGAAATTTATGATAAGAGTTGTGGAACTAATGCAAAATGAAGAAATGATTGCATGACTGTGTAGTATTCAAGATGTGGCCCCTGGAAAACCCCAGTCCACAAACTGAAGCAGTCATTAAACAACAATAACAATCTGCATTTGGATCCCACTTTGTAGATTTCCAGGCATCTTTTATAATCATTTTGTCTTCTAATAAGTGAGATGCCATCAAAAGAGTATTGAAGAAGTGGTCTATGCACAAGGAAACCTAAGTTCAAGCTCTGGTTCTATAACAAACTAGCTATAAGGTCTTAGGCAAAGTCATTTATCTGCTCTGAGCTTCAGTTTCTTCATTTGCAAAATAAGGATAACAACCCCTTTCCTTTCTATTTCACCATGCTGTTTGTTGTAAGAATCAGCTGAGAACTAATTACTATCAAAAAGTTATATAAATTATAAAGAAGTATGTGATTATGATTATTATTCAAACATGATAATAATCATGATAAGTAGGTATAAACTAAATAGAATTATATAATTCTTATTTAATATTTTATTTTTTATCCAAATTACATGTAAAAACAATTTTAACATTCTTTTTTTTAAATTTTTGAGTTTCAAATTCTCTCCCTTTCTTTCCCCCTCCATTGAGAAAGCAAGCAATTTGACATAGGTTACACATCTGCAGTCATGCAAAACACGTTTTGACACTTACTAGCTGTGTGACTCTGGACAAGTCACTTAACCCTGATTGCCTCATGCCAAAACAAACAAACAAACAAAAACTCCAAGAAAAATAAAGAAAGTATGTGGTTCCTCCTATTGGTTCTAATTTTTCTTTATAACATGACTAGCGTGAAAATATATTTAATAGAAATGTATATGTAGAGCCTATATCAGATTGCATGCAGTCTTGGGGAAGGAGGTGGGGAGAGAAGTAGAAAAGGAGGGGGAGAAAATTTAAAACTCAAAAGCCTACAGAAGTGAATGTTGAAAACTAAAAATAAATTAATAAAAAAATTAGAAAAATAAAGAAAAATAAAAAACATAAAGAAAGAGTATCATTGATCTGCATTCAGGTTGCACCAGCTCTTTCTCTGGAGATGGACAGCACCTTTCATCATAAGTCCTACAGAATTGTCTTAGATCATCGCATTGCTGATAATAGCTAAGTTATTCATAGTATATCATCATACAATATTGCTGTTACTATATACAATGTTCTTCTGGTTCTGCTCATTTCACTTTGCATCAGTTCATGTAAGTCTTTCCATGTCTTTCTGGGAGCATCCTGCTCATCATTTCTTAAAGCACAATGATATTCCATCACAATCATATACAAAAACTTGTTTGGCTATTCCCCAACTGATGGACATCCCCTCAATTTCCAATTCTTTGCCACAACTAAAAGAGTTGCTATAAATATTTTTGTACACATAGGTCCTTCTCTTTTTCGTTTTTTATCTCTTTGGGATACAGACCTAGTAATGGTATTGCGTGGTCAAAGAGTACGCATGATTTTATAGTGCTTTGGGTAGTTTCTCTCCAGAATGGTTGAATCAGCATATAACTTCACCAACAGTACATTAGTATTTTAATTTTTTCCACATCCTCTCCAACATTTGTCATTTTCCTTTTCTGTCATATTAGCCAGTCTGACAGGTGTGAGGTAGTAGCTATTGTAATTCGCATTTCTCCAATCAATAGTGAGTTAGACTATTTTTAAAATGTGAATAGCTGTGATTACTTTGTCTGAAAACTGCTATCCTTTGACCACTTATCAATTGAGGAATGGCTCTGATTTCTATAAACTTGATTCAGTTTTCTATGTTTGAGAAACTCTGTAAATTTTTTTCGCAGTAATGATTACCAAATATGTTATTTCTCTCCATCCTATTTCCCCCTGTTTATCCTACTCTTTCCTTTTATCCTCAAAAGTGTTTTGCTTCTGACTTTTACCTCCCCCAAACTGCCCTCCTTTCTATCAGCTCCCCTCTCTTCTCCTATCCTCTTCCCTTCCTACTTTCCTGTGTGGTAAGATCACCCAACTGAGTTTGTATATTATTCCCTCTTTGAGCCAATTCTGATGAGAGTAAGGTTCATGTGTTCCCCTCCCTACCTTCCCCATTTTCCCTTCCATTATAAAATCTCTTTCAGGACTCTTTTATGTCAGATAATTTATCCCATTCTATCTCTCCCTTTCTCCTTCTCCCAGTGCATTCTTCTTTCTTATCCCTTAATTTTATTTTTTTAGATAATCATACCATCATATTCAACTCACGCTTCTGCTTTCTATCTACGTTTACTCCTTCTAACTGCTCTAATAATGAGAAAATTTTTAGGGGTTGTAAATATCATTTTACCATGTAGGAATATAAACAGTTTAACCTTATCAATCCATTATGATTTCTCTTTCCTCTTTACCTTTTTATGCTTCTTTTGCATCTTGTATATGAAAGTCAAATTTTCAGGTCTGGTTTTTTCATCAGGAATACTTCAAAAGTTCTCTATTTCACTGAATGTCAATTTTTTTCCCCTGAAGTATTATTTTTGGTGGGTAGGTGATTGATTGTAGCTTAGCTCTGTTGCCCTATCTGCTTCCTTAAATATTATTAGTCTAAAGGATGACGTAATATTAAGATTCAAGCTAAATTCCTGATCACTATTTCTTATTGGAGAAGGGAGGCCCCCAAGCAAAATATCCAAATCGACTTCTTTCCCATCAAATACCAGTTCACAATGGGCATACATAGTAAATAGCAAAGAAACTAATTTATCTAAATTGATAGAAAAATAGAGATCAGAGAAAGTATATGTATGAGAATATATATCTATATCTAATTTGTGTCTATATATCTCCCAGACAATACAAATTGAAGGAGTTCTCCCATTGGGAGCAAGATAATTCACTCAACCAAGAGAGTCCCTGATCTCATCCAAGGGGAAATTCTCCAAAATCTCTAGCATAGCAAGCTGAGAATAAGGACAGGATTGACTTCTACTTGTTTTTTTTTCTTCAGCAACCTGAAGAGTTGTTGGTATGGCCATCATCTCTCTTAAAGCAGGGAAGCCAGAAATACTGAAGATGCTGATGAGACGGCATGTCTTCTCTCCCAAGTTCACTGATTTCATTCAGCCCCTCATGCAGGGCTTGGCCATTGAACTCCACCAATGAAGAGAGAGTCCCATACCAGTTAGCTTTGGGGTCACTATATGATGTAAGTGGAAGGTAATCTTGGAGAAGAAAGGCAAAGAGAAGACCAGAAAAGGCCTCCTGCAGAAGGTGGGATGTAGACTGAATCCTGAAGGAAATCAGGAAAACCAGGAGGGGGAGGGGAGGGGGGTGTGAGCATTCCAGGTGTGAGGAACAGACAATGAAAAGGCACAGTCAGGAGATGAATCGTCCTGTACGAGAAACTGCAAGGCCAGTGTCTCTGGACCATACAGCGAGTGGATAGGAGTCAAGTGCAAGAAAACCGGAGGAGTTGGAAGGGGCCAGATGGTGAAGGGCTTCAAACGCTAGAGAATTTTATATTTGATCCAGGAAGTCAGGGGTCACTGAAGCTCGGGGTGAGCGTGCGTGGCATGGTCAGCCCCGCCCTCGAGCTTTAGGAAAATCTCTTTGACAGCTCAGGAGTCTACCCTAGGTGACTAGAGAAGGGGTGCGGTCCGCTGGAAAAGGGAGCTGGTTTCATACATTCTTCCTTGCAACTGCTGAATGAAGGACTCTTTTCTCCCTGCGTGCCTTACGTCACTTAAGCCCTCTGGCCCTCAGTTTCCTCAAGTGCAGAAGGGAAGAGTGTGGACTAGATCACCTTTAAGGGCCCTCAGAAGCCCAAGTCTTGGATTCCCCGAGCCGATTTCCAGAGCTCACGTTCCGTGACTGAGGCAGTGAGGAGCGCGGAGAAATCCTGAAAACCCGCCGAGGTCCAGCAGCCAATCCTGTGAAGGCGAACGGCCTGGCCCCGCCCCCTCCCGGCGCCCCGCGGGCGGTGGCGACGCGCTGGCGTAACGGCCTGCGTGGGGACGCTCGCTCGCTGTCGGCGTCGGTGCTACCTTTCCGGGTTACACCAAACAGAAGCGGTGCGCTGGGCGGCGCCGACCTGTGGAGGACAATGCGGCGGCAGCTAACGGCGGGACCTCGGCGGAGCGCCGGATTGAAAGACATGTAGCTGGGGGTCAACGTTCTTCAACCGAAGAGGTGAACGGCGCGGAGCACGGGGGATGGGTGAGGGAATAGATCGAGTCTGAGGAGCTAAACGGCGGCGGCAGCAGCCGCGGGACCGTGGCGCCTCCCCGCCCTGGGCCGCCTGCGCCTCGCCTCCCCCGTGGCGGCGGCTCCCGCTCCTCCTGCGCTTCCTCCTGCGCTGCTTGCCTTAGTGTGTGTGTGTGTGTAGATTTGATCTGCTTTTCGGTGTAAAGGGGGTTCGTGATAAACAGTACTCCACCCAGAGACTAGGGGGGAACTTGATTCCAACTGCTACCCTAAGCGTTCTGGGAACAACTTCCCCGCCCCCTGCCTCTGCATACACATGCACACATCGAATTATTCATATATGTGTGCATATCTGTTTTTCAGTGTAAAGGAAGTTCATAAATAGCATACCAGCCAGAGGCCTGGGAGAAGAGCAAATTCCAGTTGCAGTCCTAGCGTCTTGCAAGCAACCCCACCTCCCACATCCCTTTAAAAAAAAAAACTACTTTTCGTTGTAAAGAGAGTTCTTTATAAAGCACCAGCCAGAGATGTGGGGGAGATAACTGATTCCAACTACTGCCCTAACATCCTGCAAACCCCGCCAAAAACATCTTTTTTAAAAATCTGCTTTTCTTTGTCAAGGGGTTCATTATACATAGTGCATCAGCCAGAGGTGTGGAGGAGGGGCCTGATTCCAACTGCTATCCTAACAACCTGCAAACAGTCCTTTCTTTTTTTTTAGTTTTTTTTTATATTATGGTAATTTTTATTTATTTTTTTTGTTTTCAGCATTTACTTCCACAAGATTTTGAGTTCCAAATTTTCACCCTTTCTCGCCCTTCCCCCCACCCCAAGATGGCATGCATTCTAAATACCCCTTCCCCTAGTCTGCCTTCCCTTCTGTTCCCCCCCCTTCTCTTATCCCCTTCCCCTTCAGTTTTCCTGTAGGGCAGGATGGCTTTCTGTACCCCATTTCCTGTATTTATTTCCCAGCTGCATTTGAAAACATTTTTTTTTAAACATGTGTTTTTAAAACTTTGGGTTCCAAATTTTCTCCCTTCCTCCCTCCCCACCCATCCTCATTGATAAGGCAAGCAACTAAATGTAGGTTATGTATGTACAGTTATGCAAAACACTTGCATAGTAGACATGCTGTGAAAAACTAACTCTATTTCCCTTAATCCTATCCCACCCCACCATTTATTCTATTCTTTCTTTTGACCCTGATCCTCCTCGGAAGTACTTGCTTCAGATTACCCCCTTTCCCAATCTGTACTCCTCTCTATCATCCCCCTACTCCCTTGTCCCCTTCCCCCCTCCCCATTTTCTTGTAGGGTAAGATAGATTTCCATACCCAATTGAGTGTGTATGTTATTCCCTCCTTAAGTCAGATTCTATGAGAATAAGATTCACTCATTCCCTCTCACCTTCCCCGGTTTCCCCTCCACTGTAAGAGCCTTTTCTTTTCTGTTTTTTTTTGTGAGATAATTTACCCCGTTCTACCTCACCCTTTCTCCTTCTCCTAGTATAATCCTCTCTCACCGCTTAATTTTATTCTCCAGATATGACCCCTTCATTTTCAACTCACCCTGTGTGATCTATCTATCTATCTATATCCATATATATGTGCATATCATTTTTTCCCCTGCAACTCCCCTAATACTGACAAAGGTCTCATGAGTTACAAATATCATCTTTCCATGCAGGAATGTAAACAGTTCAACCATAATAAGTCTCTTATGATTTCTCTTTCCTGTTTACCTCTTCATGTTCCACTTGAGTCTTGTTATTTGAGAGTCAAATTTTCTATTCAGCTCTGGTCTTTTCATCAAGAATGCTTGAAAGTCCTCTATTTCACCAAATGACCATTTTTTCCCCTGCAGGATTATACTCAGTTTTGCTGGGTAGGTAATTCTTGGTTGTAATCCTATCTCCTTTGCCCTCCGGAATATTATATTCCATGCCCTGCGGTCCCTTAATGTAGAAGCAGCTAAATCTTGTGTTATCCTGATTGTGTTTCCACAGTACTTGAATTGTTTCTTTCTGGCTGCTTGCAATATTTTCTTCTTGATCTGGGAACTCTGGAATTTGGCTACAATATTCCTCGGAGTTTTCCTTTGGGGATATCTTTCAGGCGGTGAGCGGTGGATTCTTTCAATTTCTATTTTGCTCTCTGGTTTTAAAATATCAGGGCAGTTTTCCTTGATAATTTCTTGAAAGATGATGTCTAGGCTCTTTTTTTGATCATGGCTTTCAGATAGTCCAGTAATTTTTAAATTTTCTCTCCTGGATCTATTTTCCAGGTCTGTTGTTTTTCCAGTGAGATATTTCACATTGCTTTCTAATTTTTCATTCTTTTGGATTTGTTTTACAGTATCTTGATTTCTCATAAAGTCACTAGCTTCCAATTGCTCTATCCTAATTTTTAAGGAAGTATTTTCTTCTGTAATCTTTTGGACTTCCTTTTTTATTTATCCAATTTTGCTTTTTAGGGCATTCTTCTCCTCATTGGCTTTTTGGACCTCTTTTGCCATTTGGGTTAGGCTATTTTTTAAGGTGTTATTTTCTTCAGTATTTTTTTGGGTCTCCTTTAGCAAGCTGTTGACTTGTTTTTCATGAATTTCTTGCAAAACTCTCAGTTTTTCCTCTCCTTCTCTTACTTGCTTCTCAAAATCCCTTTTGAGCTCTTCCAAGGCCTGGGACTGATTCATATTCTTCTTGGAGGCTTTGGATTTAGGAGCTTTTTCTTTGTTGTCTTCTTCTGGTTGTATGTTTTGATCTTCTTTGTCACCAAAGTAAGATAATATAGGCTGATTCTTTTTGCGCTGCTTACTCATGATCCTGCCCAATTACTTGAGTTTTAAACTCTTTGTTAAGGTAAGAGTCTGTTTCCAATGTGGAGAATGTACTGTCCTAGGCTTTGGGGGTTTGTACAGCTGTTTTCAGAGATACTTCTGGGGACCTGAAAATTTTCAGTTCTTCCAAGGTGCTATGATAAGGGGCGAGGTATTTCCTCTCCACCATCACAACAAGCTCTACCACGTCAGCACTCCTCCTTGCCCCAGGACCGCCCCTCAGAACTGTGACCCAGATCCAGGCACGGGCAAAGCAAGAGATTCCTGCCTCAGCACTGGCAAAGAGATCCCTGCAATCCCCCTCTGATCAACCACTGGATTCCCTCTCAGTCTGTGGGCCAGAAGCTCAGGAAACAGCCTTGGCGCTGGGGGCAGCTGAGACCTAGCTCCTTCTCTCACCACAGTCTCAGACTTTTCCCACTGACCTTCTGAGTTGTCTTTGGCGTTCCTGGGTTCAGAAGTCTAGAAACCACCATAGCTTCCTGCGCTTCAGTCCTCTGAGGCTTGCTCCAGGGTCACTGCGGCCTGTGTGCACATGCCGAACAGTGCTCCTCTCCCCGCCTAGTGCGATATACCATTCCAATCAACCATCCAGGCTGTCTTTGGCTGAAAATTTGTTTCACTCTGTCTTTTTGTGGGTTCTGCTGCTTTAGAATTTGTTTAGAGCCATTTTTTATAGGTATTTGGAAGGGTTTGGGGGGAGAGCTCAAACAAGTCACTGCTTTCCCTCAGCTCTCTTGTCCCTGCCCCTGCAAACAGTCCTTTCCATACATTTTTTTTTAATCTGCTCTTCAGTGTAAAAGGGCAGCTAGCTGGCCCAGTGAATAGAGTGCCAGTTCTAGAGTAGAGACATTTATTATCTCTGTGACTTAAGGCACTTAACCCTGTTTGCCTCAATTTCCTCATCTGTAAAATGAGCTGGAGAAGGAATTGGCAAACCACTTTGGTATCTTTGCCAGGAAAACCCCAAATAGTCGTGAAGTCAGACACGACTGGAAAAGACTGAATGAGAATTTCAATGTAAGGGGAGTTTGTTACAAGCAGCACACAGGCCAGAGATGTGGAGGTTGATTTCAGCTGCTCCCCTAGCATCCTGCAAGCAGCCCGTTCTGACATCTCACCCCTTTTCAGTGTTTCTTTATTCTTAGGAGATATGAAAGGTGGGGTACAGTAGTCTCCAGGAGAAGTTTAATAAAGCCATTCTTCCCACTCTTCCCCTTACCATAAAAAAAAAGAAAGAAAGAAAGGAAAAAAAAAACCCCACCCCAAAACCCAAATGCCCTGCCAAAATGAGTGGTGATTACTCCAATTCCAGTTCCTGCTGGGAGTAAATCTCTGCCTTTCTTTTCCCTTCCCAGGATTCAGGGTGGGTTTCAACTGGTGGCCGGAAAATGATTGACTCAGTGAAGCTCCGGAGAGAGAGTGCTGCAGATTTCTTTTCTCATTACGAATATCTTTGTGCACTTCAAGACTCTGTACCTTTGCCTGTTGTGAGAGCCACCCTGAGGCTGGGGGTGCTCGATTTCAATGCAGACCGCCTCAAGCTCCTGGACTGGGCCCCTTTGCTAAGCGCCCTTAGGATAAATAAAAATTTGCCCTCTGTTGCCATCAGGAGCTCATATCAACCAGGTTTTGGAGATTCAGGTTTGTGGTTCAGATCTGAAATGCTGCTTAAGCCTTTAAGCTGTTTTTGGGTTCCAAGGGAGAGAATGTGTGAAATTTTAAACAATTGGTAATTTACACTTTCACTGGAAGGTAGGTGGGTACCCCCAGGTTTTTTATCTGTAATAACAGCATCCCATAGGGTAGATTTAAGAGATGGGGAAAGTAGAATACTATATATTAGCCTGGTTTTCTCGAAACAGATTTCAAGTAGCATTTATTTGTCGTGGCAAGAGCTTACTAAGAAAATAATTGTAGCAGCAAAGTTGGCATTCAGTCGCCATTTATTAAGCATGTACATGTGCCAGGCACTGTGCTAGGTGCTCCAAGTCTGGTGTTCTTTTCATTATATGAACTGCATAGCATGTATGATTTTCTACTTTAGCCTCTAATTTCATCATTTTTTATGTGACATTTATTGTGTGCTTATTTTGCTGCATGGTACCATAAAATAGCTCTCCACAAAACTATTTTCTAACTTTCCAACCCCTCTTGCTTGCTACTTAGGAATCCAAAACAATAATTTAGTAAATGGAATAGTAGTAATCTATAATGTTCCTTGGTAATTTATTTGGATATAACCTGGTACCAAGTACTTAGTTACTAAGGTGTCAAAGGGGGTTAGGTGGTACAGTGGATAGAGTTCCTTGCCTGGAATCAGGAAGATTTGAGTTTGAGTTCAGATCCAGCTGTGTGACCCTGGGCAAGTCACTTAACCTCTCTATGCCTCAGTTTCCTCATCTTTAAATTGAGGATAATAATAGTACCTACTTCACAAGGTTGTGAGGGTTAAATGAGATAATTGTAAAGTGCTTAACACGGTGCTTGACGTGTAGTAGACAATAAATGTTTCCTATTATAATTACTGTTACTGAGGAGGAAGTTCATAGGCTCATGGATACCGTGCTAGAATGGAGTGGTTTTCTAGTCCAGCCCCTTCGTTTTATTTTTATTTTTGAAAAATCACTTTAATTGATGCATTTTGCCCTTGTGATTTCAGCCCAGTTCTCCAGATTGAGCTCTTCCTGGGGACAAAGAAAAACCACAAAGTTGAGGTTTCCAGTATGACAGTGTAGACAGTATTCTGTCCTGTTAGCTCTCCTCTTCTCCCAGTAAAGACTAAGGATGTAATCAGAGCCAGGCAACTTTGTCGTCTGCTTTTCGTTCATATTGTTGTATTCCTTGTGTGTATTGTTCTTTGGTTCTACTTTGTTTCCCTTTGCTCCGTTTCATACAAATTTTCCCCTATTGCTTTGAGAATTCTTGATATTCATCATTTCTTACTGTCCAGTAATACTCCACAAAATTTATATGCCCTGTTTTTTGGTCATTCTCCAATCATGAACACCCACTTTGTTTCTAACTCTTCTACCACAAAGAGCGCTGTCATTAATATTTTGGGTTTTGGTCATTAATTTTTTTTGTTTTTGTCTTTGTCTTTGGATTATATACCCAGTAGTGTGATGGCTAGAATGGCAGATATGGACAGTTTAATCACTTGTTTTAAATAGTCTCCAATTGAAATCTAGAATGTTTGAAGCATTCACAGGTCTACCAACACTGTATTTATTACTGTGTGCCTTCCTGTAGGCTTCAGATGTTCTTTTTTGTCATTTCTGCTCATTTGTCTTATGTGAGGTGAAACCTTAGAATTGTTTTAGTTTTATAAATAATTTGGAATGTGTTTAGAAACCATTTATAGTTTGCAATTTGGAAACTATAATGACTATTGGTGTTATATTCTTGTCAATTCTATATATATTTTGGATATCATTTTATTAATGATATTTATGCAAACATTTTTCACAGTGTGCAGTTTCTCTTAATTCTGTTTTCATTAGTGAATGAAGCTTTTTAATTTTGTGAGGTCAAAATTGTCTATTTTATCTTCTAAAAATTTACCTCACAGCTGGATGATATAGCACACAGTTGTAATCCCAGCTACTGGGGGATCTGAGACTGGCTGATATCTTGAGATTCAGAGTTCTGAGCTGCAGTGGACTGTGCCAATCAGGTGTCCCCACTATGTTTGGTATGAATATGGTGTGCCCCAGGAGTGGGGGAGCTACAAGGTTGCCTAAGGAGTGCCAGCCAGAGCAGGACAGAAATGGAGCAGGGTAAAGTTCTGGGGTCAGTGAGATTGAGCCCTTGAGTTGTCCCTGATTTTTTCTAGTCTGGGCAAGATAGGGGAGACCCTATCATTTTCTTTTTTTTTTTAAAGCACCTGTAGGCATAGTTGTGAAAGGTATTTCATCCCATTTTCTTCTCAGAATTTTCATCGTGTGGCCTTTTTATATTCACATTCATTTGTGCTTGTTGTGGTACATGGTGTAAGGAAGCCTTATCAAACAAATAGTCTACAGTATGTCACCTGAAACATTTTTCTCTTATTAGTCTACATTCCAGCCAAACTGGACTACTCTCTGCTTTCCTGCACTCTCAGTATGCCCTTAGAATTCCATTCTTTTTTTCTGACACTTTTATTATCCCTCTTTACCTGTCAAACCCATCCTTTAATGTCTAAGTCATATATTACTTATTCTAAGAAAACCTTCTCTGATCTCCCTAGATGACAATGAATTTTCCCCTCAGATCTCATGCTTTGTTTTATAACTTTTTATTTGTAAAATGATTAATGTAGTTAATCATGTATGTTATAGATCTTGACCCCTTACTAAAACTTTCAGCTCCTAGAGATAGTTACCTAGACTTTGTATCTTTCCTCATGCAGTTGCTTAATGTTTGTATTTATGTGAAAAGTTGGAAGAGGGGATATTGCTTATTCACACAGAATCTAGTTTTTAATATAGGAAAAAGAATGCTCTACATAAGCACTTTTTTGTTGTCATTGGTGCAAGTTTTCTTTGGATAATAATTTTGGAAAACATTTTTTTTCTAGCTTCTGATAGATATAAAGCCTATTCTAAAAGGCGAATTCCTACGATTAGATCCAAAGAAGTGACCATCCAATTATGTAAAGCTATTAAAGGCTGTTTAAGTATATCTACTGCTCTGAAGAACCTAGAGCTTCAGGGAATATATTTAAGAGAACGAGATTTAATATTGTTAACAAGGGTAAGGTTTCTAAAATTCATCCTGCCAACATTTGGTGGTAATTCTGGTTTTTAAACTTTCCTCATGTGTTTTTAACAACATGATTTTTTTTTCATTGAAGGGGTTGAATAAATCAGCATCTTTGGTACATCTGTCTTTAGCCTATTGTCCAATTGGAGATGGAGGTTTGGAAAGTGAGTTTTTAAATTAATTTATTTTTCTTTCCATCTATCCTAATCTTATTTTTCAGAGGCCAGACCAAGTTTTCTAACATGAAACTAACTACTACTAACTATTCCTACTACTACTAACCACTAACCTGACCTCCCCAATCTCTTATCCTGTTTTATTTATTTTGCACTATACTAATTAGCACTTGATTATATCTTGTTTTGTATTCTCTCATTTTAAAAAAATGAGCGTTACAATGTCTTCTCAAATAGTTGTTGAGTTTAAGGACTGTCTGTGTTTTCCTTGTAATCCTCCTTGGGATGCAGTGTAGTGATAGACATGTAGTTGTTATAAAAACCAACGAAAATAGATTGTAGAGCTTGTAATTTTGCAGAAGGTTTTTTTTTTAAGTGATTGCATAGAAATTAAGGCATAGACAGGAGAAAACATTTATAATTTATGCTTTAAGAATACAGGAAAATTCCTGGTATATCAAAAGCAAATTCCATACACTCAGACTGTGTGCTTTTTGGCTAGCTAGCTCGTGATTTTTGTAAATTGGAATAACATTGCCATTGTAATAGACTTTATAGTTGTCATATTTTTTCTGTTCAACAGGCTTAGTTTATATACAGGTATTAGGAAAAAAAAAAGAACAACAGTAATTAGAAAAACAACTATTGAACAGGAATAGACTCAGAAAAGTGAATAATGAATATTTGTGTTTGATCTCTTGTTTGTCTTTGGTTTCTCTATTATTTTTAGCTATCTGTCAAAGTGTTAAGACCTCAGTAACCCTCAAGACTATAAACTTGTCAGGGTGTAATCTGACTTGGCGTGGAGCAGAACATCTGGCCAATATCTTAAAGGTGATTAGTATTTGAAATTTAATCTTAATAATTTAATGCATCTAGCACAAAAAAATTAACATGAATTGATCAGAAAATTTACTGTTTTATTTTTTTGGCTAGGCAGTGGGGTTAAGTGACTTTCCCAGGGTCACAAAGCTGGTAAGTGTCAAGTGTCTGAGGTCGGATTTGAACTCAGGTCCTCCTGACTTCAGGGCTGGTGTTCTATCCATTGCACCACTTAGCTGCCCCTAAAAAATTTTCTTTCTTTGATGATCAAACAGAAAGTGAATTAGCAGTTGCTAAAGAGAGGTGACTAGGTTTTGATGCTTTGGGGGCACCTACAGTTCTGATTGTTCTAACCACAAATAACTGCCCAAGCTTTTCCATTTATATAAAGAACTTCTTTTGAGAAATTTGCTTGGTGTTTTTAATTTTTCTTTTTATTTTAAATGTATGATGGTGAATGTTTCTGATTTATCAATTGTAGGACAGCATGGTGTGATGGAAAGTTCATTGGACCTAGTATTTAGAGACATGGACCCTAGTCCTGGTTCTGTCTTAGTGAGCTCTTACATAACCTTGTTCAAGTCATTTTAATTTGCTTCTGCCTCATTTCTAAAGCATGGAGTTAAGAAGCTTGCCATAGCACCACTGTATGAATTTTATAAATAATCTTTATTTTCTTTGGCATATGTCATGTTCACTTCTTAATACGTTGAATCCTGGAATTGTAGGATCTTGTCTGTCATTTCTTTAAGTCTCCTCATTTTATAGACAAAAAAACAAAACCCAAAAGGGTTGAATGACTTGCCACAGTTTGTACATTTCAGTAGTGGGGGTGCAGGGGCTAGACCTGATGACCCCTGATTATTTACTGGCCCTTTTTACTCAACCACATTTTTCAAGTTTGTCTTCATGGCCTATTGGTAGTATATGTGAATTTACAATTTAATAAATCATTTTATAAAAGACTTATATTTACATAAATAATGATTATTCCCAGCACTTACTTCATTTGTCTAAATCTTTCAAGTACCAGGCGATAAGGAGGCATGAAGATGTGTGGGCTGAGAGTCTTCGATATCGGAACCCCGATCTGGATGGCATGGCGGGCTTGCAACGCATTTCACTCAACTGCAACACCCTTATTGGCGATCAGGGTGCCAGTGCTTTTGCAGAATGTCTTCATGACAGTTTGTGGCTGAGAGGTTGGTAAAAACAGTTGTTTCTGGGGGATAGTAGAAGTGGTCTCTGATCTGGTCCATCATGACAAGTACAAAAATGACTTACTGCAAAATTCTTTGCTCTGTAGAATAAGGCACTTTAGTTTGATATTCATACCCTGGCTTTCAGAATATTATTTGAGTAACAATCTTGAAGCAAGGGACATTACATATGAGATCTTTAGTTTGTGTTTTCTGTGTTAGAGCTTATATGCTTTAGAGAAGTGCCTTTATTAGCTCCTTGCTCCTGGGAAACATTGGCTGGTTAGAAAATTCTTTGTGGCTATTTTCTTTATTCTTTTTACTTTTATTTAATATGTTTGTGCGTAAAAATCTTACATATAAAAATACAGTATTTTGAATATTTTAATATAATTTTTATGCTTTTAATAGATTATGTAAAAAATATATTTTTTAATGTCCCAGAAGTCTTAGTGCTGTTTTAAGATTTAATGGCATAAAACAGCACTAAGACTTTTGGGACACTCTGTACATCTTCGTTTTTTTTTTTCTGTGCTTGTCATAGTTTTTCCCTCTTAGCATTCTTCCTCTTCCTTTTTACTTTTGTTTACTCTTCTCTCCATCTTTACTGTTGTAGGTCCTCTTCTCTTCTCCCTCTGCATTCTCTCTCGTCTCTCTTTAGGTGACTCTTCTCATATTTTTTCTCCAAACCCTCTCTTCTTCCCAGTCTCACTATTTCTGTCCAAAGCATCATCACTCTTCCAGTCTCTCAGGTTTGTAACCTTATCCTCCCTGTCTCACCTTCTTTCTCCTCAGTGTCTCATACTCAGTTGTCAGATCTTGCTGTTTCTGCCTCTGTGTTGACCCTATTGTCCAACCCCTTTTGTTACACAGCCACCACCTTATTTCAGGCCCTTATCACCCCTTGCCTAGATTTATTGCAACAACCTTTTATTTGGTCTCCTAGCATGAAGTCTTTTTCCAATCCACTTCATCCTTTGCACAGCTGCTAGTGATTTTCTTTAATAACCACATGACTCCTCTACTCCATAAACTGCAATCTAAGATCCACTATAAATTCTTCTCTTTAGCTTTAAAAAAAACTCCTTAACAACCTGACTCCAAACTGTCCTTCCTGCCCCATTGTACATTACTCCACCTTCTGCACTCTGTGATACAGCCAAACGTATCTTCCTTCTGCTCTTCATGGGTGACACTCCAGCTCCCATCTCTGTGCCTTCATACTGACCATCCCCAATTTCTAGTATGTCTTTTTTCCTCATGTCTGCCTCATAGAATCCCTCTCCTGCTTCAAGATGTATCTCAAAACACTCAGCTTATGTCAATACTTTTCTGGTCCCCTTTTGACTACTAGTGCCTTTTCTCACAAACTCTCTTGTATTTTGTACTTACTCTATTTATATTTATTCTGTATATACTTATATATGTGCTTGTTGTCTCTCCCATTAAAATGTAAGCTCTTTGAAAGTAGAGATTGTATCATTTTTTGTATCCCAAGCAGCTAGCTCATAGTAGGTGCTTAATAAATACTTGTTGTTATTGAATCTCTTGAGTGTTTTGTTTGGCTGACTATTAAAGACCAGGTAGATGACCAGGGGATGTAGTACAAAATTTTTTCTACTTACTATTGCTAACAAACCAATGGAGGCCAAAGAAGTCAGAGTAGTTATGGCTCTTTTGCTGTAACTGTGAAATTTATCAACACAATTTTGGTGCCGTGCACTAATAGAAAGTAACTATAGCACAGATTATCCTTTCTGTTTTTCCTCCCCACCCCACCAAAAATGAAAGTCAGGTTTTAGAACTCATTGATATTTTTAATTTAGTTTATTTTAAAATTAGTTTACATTCCTTTGTGCATATATGCAATGATAGCAGCCCAGAAATGTTCTCAAACAGGGAGGTCAAACTAGAATTAAAATATTGATGTGAATAATCTTCAAAAAGCATGATTTAATCTTGGAGTAAGGAAGGTAAAGGCTCTGCTCTGACTCTTGCTTTGTGACCTTGGGCAAGTCACTTGACCTCTGTGGACCTCAATTTCCTCATCTGTAATGTAGTGATACTAATACTTGCATTACCTACCCTCCCCCTTGGGGAGAGTTGTGAGGTAATTATACATGCATTGGCAGGGACTTTTCATTTTTCTCTTTTCATCCCCACTGCCTATCCAGGACCAGACACATAGTAGACACTTAATAGGTGTTTTTTGATTGTTTAATTTTATTTCCAAATTCATGGATGAATATGTTGTGACTGTATATTAAATATAAGTAAAGTTTATAGTCTAATATTTTGCTTCATAAGCCTTTTAGTCTTGTATACATGTGGTGGTGTTGATAATAAGAAAAAGAAAGTAAAGAAGACATGTCACATGTTAGCTAGGTTACTGATGATAAATGTAAAAGTGGTCTTTGACAATAGTCTCACTGGATAAGTAGACATGGATGCATTGTCATATGCAATGTTAGAGGCAATACCCATGTCAATGACATTACAGATTCATTTCAGTATAGTAATGTAAAAAAGGATACTCCATGTGTGAATAGTGATGACTACACATTAAACATATATATTTAGTGAGTGGAAGTGTTTTTTTCTTATTTCAAGCACTTGATCTGCAGCACTGTGGGATTAGCGATGAGGGAGCTCAAACTCTGCTAACTGCCCTGGAAGGAAATACAACCATGGTGGTTCTGGATATAAGAAAAAACCCACTCGTTGGTATGTTAATAAATTTGTTTTGTTTAACTAAGCTTGCTAGTGACAGAGCTTAAGAAAAAGTGTTTAAATTATAAATATTACCAAGTTGACTCTCATAATCTCAGTTTCTTTTACAATTTTTAAAGTGGAGATTGTGTTATTAAATGGGTTATAATGGTTCCTGGTTGTTCCTGTGCCAAAGTCAGGGTGGGTTTGGGGTCTTGTAGTTGTAGGCTGGGCAGTGCAGAATAATTTTGGCATTGTATAATTTTTTTGCCACAGCTTTGTTTGGCACTTGGTGTATGGCCCACTAGGGTGGGGCAGTGACCCTTGCTCCAACCCAGTTGAACTGTTCATCCTTGCCAGGGAACTGTATATTAAATGTTCTGACTTTCAATACTTACATACACCTAAATATCCCTAGAATCTTTATTTTTATCTTTTAGACCCTTGCTAGAGCCTTTTTCCTCACAGGGAGTCTTAGGTTAAAAATTCCCTTGCAAAGGCGCATTTTTTTTAGCCAATAAATTCATAATGTTTATATGATCTTTGAGATTATGCTTAGAGTATTTAGAATATAATTCATATGTCTTGGCTTGTTTAATACATTTACCATTGGAAGCCCTTCTCTATCCCTAGAGTCTGAGATCCTCTAGAGATGCTATTGAAGAATTGGTAAGAGTGTGTCATGTGGTTTGAACAATGACTGAGTAAAAACTTCAAGCAAAGAATATTTTTCAGGCCTCTTAATCTGTTCTTTCATCTACATTACTTGTTGTTGACAAAGAAGCCTTTTGGAGGGAATTTTTGTGGAGAAATAGCCACATATATTGTTTGAGTGGAAGAGATATACACACAAAGAGGTCACATGTTTATACATTTGTGAGAATTTTCTATGTTTCTGGGAAAGGGATAGCAGTGGTATTTGACTACTTTTCTGTTTTTCAACAAAAACATGTACAAAATCACTAGAAAATTTGTAATTTAATTTTGTTTTCACTTTAGATCATTCTTTGATAAAAGCAGTTATTGACAGAGCTGTCCAGAATGGAAACAGTGCTAAATCAGAGGTATGGTGTATTTTTTTATTTCATCCAGAAGGATTTTTTGTTGTATTTATTCTTTAATAGCAAAGGCATACATGAAATTCGTTTTCCAGTTACAATTCAGTCATTTTCTCTCTAAATAACATAAAGGCAATCTTATACTTTTCTTTTAATTCTTATTGCCAAAGATTACATTGCTAATTATATCACCAAAAGGACAAAACACATTTTTTATTTATTTAAAATTATAATTGCTGGCTGAAGCTAAAACCTCATAAGTTGCCTATCACTGAAATGTAGTATTTTACTTCTCTTTTCTAGTACAAGTGGTTAAGTTCTCCAACTTTAAAGGACCTTTTCAAAACTAAACAGAAAAAAAGAACTATAATTCTGGGAAGTGGTCGAAAAGGAAAAGCTACTATTCGTATTGGTAACCGTGCTTTTTTAACACCGCTTGGAAGTTCCCCCTGTAATATTTATTTACCTTTTTTTTGGGTGCGAAAAATGTTCAGCAACAGAGCTTCAGACTTAAAATGTACTCTAATTACTATACTGTATTGAAGATATAAATGCTGGCTTTATTCAGATTGTGAGCATTTTAATTAAAATAATTGGCATAGGCATAATATTCTCAACTTTTTCTTTTCAGAGAAAAATCACCTAGGAAAAAAGTGCTCCTAATTAAACTCCTGTCCAGTACCCCAATCCCAACTTATTTGCCCTTTTGGGGACTTTTTATGTTGACTACTATGAGTAGAATATCTGTTTGTTTACTTCTAATATTTTGAAAGTAAATTTTGGGAAAGGATTTTGATGAAGAGTAAACTTAAAGATAAGGCTTATTAAAATCAGTGATATTTCCGAAGATATCTGTTTTCTTCTGCCTTCCTCCCTTATATACATTTACCTAACATAAATGAATGAAGTGCTTAACCAGAAAATAAATGTGAAAATGTGTCTGCTATTTTCAGAGAAGGGCATATCTACAGTTATTTTTTGAAGTATTTTAAAAATGGTTTACTAATTCAGATGAAGTAGATTTAAGAGAGAAACACTCTTTGAGTAATGCATTGGAAGATTTATGTTCAAAAGAACTTCCCAAATATGGGTTATCTAGACTTCTGAAATTAGAGCTATAATTCCATGATCAGGTGTGGTTAAAATTTATGTATTTAAAGAACTTTTGTTCTGTAAGAATTTTTAAGATGCTTTCAGCAAAGGCTGAGTAAGAACTTCCGGTAAAGGGGCAGCTAGGTGGCACAGTGGATAGAGCACCGGCCCTGGATTCACGGGGACCTGAGTTCAAATCCAGCCCAGACACATAACACTCAACTAGCTGTGTGACCCTGGGCAAGTCACTTAACCCCATTGCCTAGCCAAAAGAAAAAGAAAAAGAACTTCCAGTAAAGTCTCTTTTTCAGATCCTCTCATTTGCTCTTGGTAATGGGTCTTTTATGTGCCATCTTGTGGCGGTGTATTGGGAGGATGTCTGTGTGGGAAAATATCAAGATTGCCTTCATTGTAGCTTGTGGGCCTTTTAATTAAGGAAACTTAAAGAATACAGGACATGGCCTTCGCTGTACATTTATAAGAAAAGGGAAAGAAAAAAACATGAAAAAGTACATCCTAATCAGACGCTTTTAAAAAAACTTATCTACTTGTTTGAGAGCGCTTATATTTACTTTCTTGAGCAGGAATTTTGATTGATTGTATACTTATTTTGGAGAACAATTTGTACCTGACAGTAGAAAAAGGAGCCAACTCTTTTTTTTCCCATGTTAGGTTTAGCGATTTGACAGGTGTTATGTAAAATAAATTCTTAGGTCTTAAGTTACCCTTTAAAAAGTCTAAATGAGAGGCTCAGTGGACAATATAAATATGTTAGTAAATATATAGTAAAATTAAATATAATATTGAAACATGTTTTTCCTTGGTCAGCTGTGAATTTTTGCGTTGTTCTAAACCCTTAAATGTTACTTTCTGAAAGGAAGAACTGGAAGGAGTCTCGTTCTTCATGGAACTTCTTTTAGGAATAAATAGTGGTCCAGATGTTCTAGAGTGAAAATATACCTTAGATTTATGTTGAATAAGTGCATCAAAAGGGATAATTTTCATAAAGGATTTGATAGACTTGAAATTTAGCTTTTACAGCTCTTTGAATACTGGTACATTAGAGCAGTTATTGAAAAAATGACTTGTTAAAAATTTTATTATTGGTTCAATTGTTAATCATCATTTTGTTACCCATGATGTGGTATATAATTTAGTGGATCTTGATACATTCTTTTCATCAGTATAAATAGCACATCCATTTATGTCTTTTCATCATGTTCAGTTCTTGTCCAAGTTGTCCCACTATTCCCACAGAGAATCCACTCAACCTGTCAACACATAAAATAACCCATTATTTGGTATTTCATACATTGTACAGAAGAATTTTTTTTTTTCCCCCGAACGTGTAGTTTCATCAAAGAAATTACCCTCTTCAATGCAGATTATCAGTTGCTCTGTAACTTTTTAGTTTTAGAAAGTTACCTTGGGTCCTGACAAATTAAGTAACTTGCTTAGGGCCAAACAGCCATTATGTACCACTTTGCCTTTCAAAGAGAGCTATCATAGCAATCCTATAAGGATTTGATGTGGAAACCAAGGGTAGATTCTTTTCCAGCCCCACCCTTAATGGTGTATGAGAATAAGAAGAACATGTTCAGTGAGGACATTGAATTTTTTTTTTAAGCTCTTTAATTGTGCATAGTAGAGAGCTGACCTTAGAGTCAGAAGAAGAGAGTTAAAGTCTTACTTTTTGACACATACTGACTCTCTAAGTCCAAGCAAGTCAAATAACTGGGACCAACATAACAGTGGTAGAGAAAGTTTCTCACTGTGAGCCCTATACCAGTGAGAAACTGGGTAAGTGTAGCCCTTATCCTTTTATTAATATAAATATCCTTATATCATCCTTTAAATGTTATACATCCTTGACTTCACACTGGTTCTTTTATTGGAAGATACGTGCAACAGTAGTTTTTAAGAATGTTGATTGCTAAATGGAAAAAGATGGACTATGATTTGCCTACCAATTTTGTTTTTAAGTATTTGGATCACATCAAATAATGGAAAAGTGGTTAGTATGTTAAAAGATACACTTTCTGTAATGTCAGTTTTCCTTTATTACCTTAAGAAGCAAAGTGAAAACGTGACACGTTTGCAAGTTTTACTGAACTACTGAAAAAGTAATTTTGTTTCTTGGGCTTTTTTGTTTGCTTCAGTAATTTGGAGGCACAAAGGTAAGCACTTCAAGTCAGTGTCTGATTTCGTTTCAGAGAGCATAGGAGATTAATTGTGTTAATAGTATTTAGTATATGCTTTAAAGACAAAATTCAGTATTACATTTAGACTTGTATTAAGAAAGAAAAAAATTTAAGTTGAATAGCACAAGGTAAACTAAATTTTAATGTAATTTGTGAGGTGTAAATTCATTCCATGGGCATGACAGAATAATAGTCTTATAAAGATTTGCATATTACTGACTTGTAGGGATTAGGACATCTTATATCCTATGTACTGATTTTACATATGCCGTTTGGAATAGTGGGAGAATTGAACTTGGCTAATAAATTCTTACAATTATATGAAAATTTAACTAAGGTGTTCTTAATGTTGCAAGGCAGGAAATTTAATTTTTGAATGTAAACTTCAGCTTATCTTTTGCTTGCTGTCCTTTCTAATTATTCATAAATCATAACCCTGCCTTGATAATTAAGATAATTATATAATGATGTTATATTAATGCAATGATATAAGTTAATTATGCATAATAATAAATTGATGTTCTGAGAGGCAGTAAATGCATAAATTACTTGGACATTTTAAGAATGAACTATTGGCTTCTTATAATCTCAAAAATATTTTCTTTCACCTATTTTTTGCTGTTATTTTTTACGTTTGTATTTTGTCTTCCATATGAAAGTAAGTTTGCATTATTGAGAGATTGTTTTAATAGGCAGTTCAGTGTCAGTCTGTTCAATGAAAGTAGGGAACAGATTCCTAAGTTTCATGCCAACAACTCCCTGTGATAATGTTAGGGGGAGAGAGTGGTCTCAGAATAGTATGATACTGTAGCTGCAAAGTGCAACCTGTTCAAGAAAAAGTGTATACTTGTTTTCCCATTTCCCTCAAGTATAGGAGTGCCAAAGATGTTAGTGTGGCTGTCTGATGCTGATGAATTTGGTAGAAAAATGTGCCAGAAATTAATTCCTAGCCAATAAATTGGTGGCATCATTCTTTACATTCCATGATAGATATTTAACTTTTTTTTGTATTATTTTCTAACACATGCTTAAGTATCATGTACTATCCTGCTCAGGTTTAGATTATAAGATGACGTTAAGGCTAGAGGTTAATAAGTGAAAGATTCACAGAATGGAGCAGGTGGAAGTCAACAGTGCAGTGGTACATTTCCACCAGCCCGTAGTGGTAGCACCATTTTGCCATAGCCAGTCCCATGTGATAGCTTCCACCACACTGAGATAATTCTGTGACCAGTCCTGATAGGAAATATACATGGCAACGTATATGCTTATAGCCTATTGCCCACCTTTCCTATATTCTCCTCTTCAAAGGAGAAGTTTTAATATGGCCATGCAAGGGCTAAATAGAAAAACACTGAAGTAACCTCATAACTTCTCCTGTGACAATATTTTGTAAAGACTAGTGGCATATGTCTTCCACACTTGGGCTAATGGACTCAGTCTTTTCAAGCCAGTCCATGAGTTGCTCACCTTCTCAGCATATTGTATGTGACTTAAAACATCATACTAAAAGTATACTTGGCACAGTACAGCAATAATATAAAAATGAAATGATTGTTCTTTATAAAAGGACATTAAAGTAAATGGACTTATTCTGTATTGCATTAGCTTAAATGCTACATGCGTATTTTTCTTTTACCCCAGGGTGTATATACATACATATGCTAATCTAATCATATATACATATATGTTTCGTATTGCTTTTAATTCCTTCTTTTAATGCCTCTTCAAACCATTCAGGAGTAACAACAGTGAAACCTCTAGGTACAGGAAGAAAACTGTTATGTAGTAAAGATTCTTATACTCCAGAGTCGTTACCACCTGGTACATATGGCTTCCTGCCCTGGCGTACTGCGGAACGTGCCAACAGGAGCAGGTAGAGTATTTTTAGCTTCTGTCTTTATAATATAAGAAAAATATTGATCATATGAAATATGAGCCAGGCAGCTTATCAGATTGTATATCTTTTGAACCCCAATACATTGCTATTCTTACTTAATAATTTTTATTCTAAAACTGGGTGGGGGGGTTTGCCATAGAGGGGAAAATTAAATCATCAGATTTCAATTCTGAAAAAAGGATCAGTTTGTAAAAGTTATCATTATTTATTTATTTATTTATTTTTTAAAGGCAGTTGGGGTTAAGTGACTTGCCCAGGGCCACACAGCTAGTAAGCGTTAAGTGTTTGGTCTGAGGTCACATTTGAACTCAGGTCCTCCTGACTCCAGGGCCAGTGCTCTATCCACTACGTCACCTGGCTGCCCCTGAGTTATTTTTAAAAAGGCTCAGTGGGATAATTTTGATCTTCAGGTAAAGTTAATTGTTTTTGTTTCATAAGAAAAAAAGATAATAGCACGAAAATTTTTGAAGCAGTGGGGATAAAGAGACAAAAAACAAATAGTCTTTTTTCCTCAAAGAGCTTACATTCTAATAGATTTCAGTGACACTATATATAGATTTTTTTTGGCTACTCATAATGAAAATATTTTGAGGTACATACATTTTAGTATATGTCTAAATATATTTTGCCTGTAGCAAATGTATTTTGTTATAAATTATGAAAAATAAAAATGCTTTAACAATATCAGTGCATTAGAGCATATTCACTTGACTTAATGAGAACTTGTCATGCTTTCTGTCAGGGTATGAACTCTTATTTTACATATAGTTCTAAGAGAAGCAATAAATTAATTGGGAACAGATACAAACAGTATAATTGTGGCATTATGGGTGGTTGTACTGATAGTAATATAAAATGACAGCTGACAGTGAAGAAACAAAAAAATTTGGTTGTGTGTCCTTGGGGCACCATCTCCTCTAGGCCTCACTTTCTTCATTTACATAGTCAGAGTTGGACTAGAACAGGGATTCTTAATCTGTTTTGTGTACATGGACCCTTTTGGCAGTCTGGTGAAACTTGTGGATCCCTTCTCACAATGTTTTTTAATGCACAAAATAAAATATTTTGGATTATGAAGGAGATGAATTATATTGAAATAGTTATTAAAATATTCTAAAAGACAAATTTATGCACCCCAGATTTAAAACTCCTGAACTAAGTGATCTCTCTGGGCTTTTCCAGCTTTAAAGTTTTGACGTGTGAAGCTTTGGGGATTTTTTTAAAAGAAAAGAAAATAAAAAGGGAAACTTTAAAAATTGTAGCTTGGGGCCATTTAATGTAGGCCGTATCTTGATGTTTATAATGGTAGCCAAGAAAATGTTAATTGTGTTCACTGTATTCTTTCACAAAAGAGAAAGATGTATGAAATGTTAAACTTAAAAATACCTAGAGCTTTCAAATTTTTTTTTTGGCACCTTAAGGGTTAAGATTCATTTATCTGGAAAATTAAATTATATAAAATAGATACTTCTCCAGAGATGTCAGTTTAACGTGCTTTTGTATGTTATTTTAAACCCCAACATTTTTACCTTAAAATGTGACCTAAATTAATTGTCTCTTTAGGGGATTTCCACTGATTAAAACTCGAGATTTACCTTGGCCAGTTCAGGTAATATGCTAAAATATTTATCATATTTCAGTTTTGGGGATTGAGAGGAAATTTCTGTCCTAATTTTTGAGTGCAAGTTGGTTGTCCCTTAGAAGACTTAACCTCCCAGTGAATTATTTTTGTCATCTACACTGTGTATCTTTAAAAATTCCTAGGTCAATATTGCAGATGTTTGGCTTAAGAGACCATACATATGTTGTTAAGCAGAAAAGGGAAAAAGAACTCTGTTGCATTCATACTCCATCTAAATAGTAATTTCTAACTCCTACTCCCTGCTTTGCACCTTAAATTAACTGTCTTTTTACAGGCTTTCTCCTGAATAAAACCCAGAATATTCCTTGGCCAGTTCGCTTAAACTCAGGGTATTAGATTTCTCCAGTGATGAGATTTATATTAGATCATCCCTGAAGCCCCTTTCAGCTCTTAATCTGTGATCCTAAACACAACTTCTACTACTTATGTGAAGTTAAAATAAAAGTATGATTCAGGATGTCGAAATTATTTAATCATAGTATAACCAGCAGGAAAAAGTATATTATGCTACAATCATTACATTTGGCTTGGTTATTAATAATTATATCTTGTATGACTAAGATGAAATGGAAGAAAAGTACTTGCACATTCATCTACTTGTTATGTTACCCAAATACATATGCAGTCAAGTGTTACATAATGAAGATGTCAGATAAGGAAATTTTACTTAGAGTTTGGAAATGTTTTGAAATATGCTTTAATGTTTGATCATTTTAACCTTGCTTATAGTTTCCTATGATTTTCTTTAAGCAAATGGATTTTCCTGTGAAAGTAACTGTGGAGACCCCATCATGCTCAGAAACGGAAGAGTCAGAAGACACCATTTTAGAATCTCTTCCTGAAAATACTAGCCTAACACCATACAAAATAAATGAAATACAGGTATGAGGCTGTCATATTTTTAAAGTTTCAATAGGTTTGTTCCACTTTGTAGCTTATATTTTACAAAATTTCCACCATAATATGCTGAATCCCTTTATGAGGACTTCCAGAGTCTATACGTTTTTATAGTAAAGTTAGGATCATTATGTAAATTTAATTCATTGGCTCTTCTCTGAAAATTAATTTGATTATCCAGCTATATGATTATTGTGAGTTTAAGTAACCATAATTTATTTATTTTTAAAAGAAAAAATATCT
Organism: Vombatus ursinus; assembly: GCF_900497805.2. Lineage (NCBI taxonomy): Eukaryota > Metazoa > Chordata > Mammalia > Diprotodontia > Vombatidae > Vombatus > Vombatus ursinus. Next base: position 72,475,042 of record NW_020954610.1, on the reverse strand, counting down.
CTTTATCTCTACCAGAACGAGTCATGAGTTTTGAATTGGTTATCTTGGCAGTAAAGAATTAGAACCAATCAAGAATAAGGTACTTTAGATTTTAGCCTTGCAGTTCCTAATTTTGTAGGAGCAATGAACTCTTCATTATATTACCTAGTATTTATTTATCATTTGGAGGCAGGTCAAAAACTAGATATATCTAATTGTTGGGCATGTTATAATGGAAATTTCTTTTGTATATAAGTTGGACCTAGATAGCTGTTGAAATCCCTTATAATTATTTGTGGAGGTAAATGACTAAGGTTTCTCAAATACTATGCGTGTTGGAGTGCAAGTTCTAATATATTCTATCATGCTTAAAAGTCTAGAATTTCTGATGACTAGCTGGGGGTCAGGAGGAAAGAGAGCACCTTCTATTTTTTTTAAAATATTTGTTTTTAGTTTTCAACATTCACTTTTATAAGATTTTGAATTTTAAATTTTCTACCCCTGCCCCTCCCCAAGACGGAGTGCAATCTGATACAGGCCATACATGTACAATCATATTAAAACATATTTACACATTAATCATGTTGCAAAGAAGAATTAGAACCAACAGGAAAAACCAAGAGAAAGGAAAAAAAACAACAAAAAAGGGAAAAATAGTATGCTTCAATCTGCATTCACACTCCATAGTTCTTTCTCTGAATGTGGATAGCATTTCCCATCATGAGTCTTTTGGAGTTGTCTTAGATCCTTGCATTGCTGAGAAGAGCTAAGTCTATCAGAGTTGGTAATTGCACAATGTTATTGTTACTGTGTACAATGTTTTCCTGGTTTTGCTCACTTCACTCAGTGTCAGTTTATGCAAGTCTTTCCAGGTTTTTCTGAAGTCTGCTTGCTCATCATTTCTTATAGCACCATAATATTCCATTACATTCATATAATACCACAGCTTGTTCAGCCATTCCCCATTTGATGGGCATCCTCTCGATTTCAGGAGAGTGCCTTCTTGATGCAGGTAATCAGTGAGGAGGTGGCGTGGAGTGAACTTGAGACTGAGCCTGAGAAAGGGAGTTGAACGTAGCATGGCTGAGCCTTCTCATGACATGGAGGTTCAATCAAAGACACAGAAATTACTGAATCAGCCTCAGGATGAAGATTTTCCCCAGGGGGCCAGGCAGCTAGGGTAGAGGTGGAACTGGCCAGAGGCTAGTCACCAGTAGCTTGGCTACTTGATGATGAATTCTTTGGCATTGGCAACCCATGAAGAAAAGAAATACAAAATAGTAGTCTGTCCTGGGCCACCCTCTTTGTTTCTAGAACTCAGATGACAGAATTGTAATAAAGAGGTTTCCAAAAACCATACAGTTTTTAGGCTGTCTGTAAACATTAACTAGAGCACTGGGAGTTAGGAAGACTTGGGTTTAAATCTAGCCTTAGACACTTCCTATTATGTGACCCTGGGCAAGTCACAGTTTCCTCAACTGTAAAATGAAGATGATAATAGCACCCATCTCCCAAGGTTGTTGTGAGGATAAAATTAGATAATAATTGTAAAGCACTTAGAACAGTGCCTGACACGCAGTGGGTGCTATAGAAATGTTAGGTATTAGTACTGGTAGTAGTACTCTAAATGTGTGAGAACCTTGTTCACTGACTTAGAAGTAGGACTTAGTGGAGGAACTGAATTGGTTTGTTCTTGACAGTCTCTGTATAAACAAAAGCAGAAAACAAAAGGATCACAAGTCTCTTTGAGAAGGAAATAAAGGTTTGGTGTAGTGGTTTCAGCTGACATTGAAAGGCAATAGGAGACATTTCATGGGACTTTTAGTTATCTCATTTAGCAATACTCATGAAAAATATTTACAGGAAAACCACCATCAAAATAATTAAAGGAAATGTGCCAACATATATTGCAGAAGCTGAAGAGAGAAATTCTTTGGATAGTTGGATGAGATATTCCAAATTAAATAAACATGGTTTTGTACTTAGTGTTTTCAATGCAAAAGTGGGCTTGCGTGAATAGAGAAAAATATGTTAGAAATAAGAGAGCCAAAGACTTGTAAATTGCATAGAAGCCTCATGATTCAGTAATATATATCATGAATTCAGAAGGCTTCTAAATCCTGAATATGGTAAACACCAGATAGAGGTGGAGCCAAGATGTCTGAGTAGAAGGAGCATTCAAGCTGAACTTTCAGCATTCCTCTCCAGACAACTTTAAAATAGCAAGTCAAATTCTGGAGCGGTACAGCCAACAAAAGGTCAGATAAGACACTTTTCCAGCCCAAAACAACTCAGGAGGTTGGAAGAAGAGATCTGTGAAACTGGGATACGGGCTAGCCCAGAGCACATGTGGCAGCAACTCCAGGTGTGGGACTCAGAGGTCGCAGCAGCAACAGTTGTGGGAGTTCTCCATCTCCAGAGACAGTAAAGAGTTTGGACAACTGATCAGAAATAGATTATAGGGGACCCGTATGTGGGCACTGAGTACAAGACTGTAGTACTTGTCATCACCTTTACCCAATTCTGGATTGCAGTTTGAGGGCAGAGAGAGCACTTGTGGTTGAAAGGGAGCAGGAGACTTCCTGGTAAGTACCAGAATGCAGACCAGGAGAGCAGTGAACGCACTTCTCCTTAGATCACACCACCTTAGAAGCACCAAAAACTTACAGATCCATCCCCCCACCCCTGCTCCAGAACTGACTGTGAAAATAGTAGTGTGAAAAAGTCTGAAGCTGAGGACAATACACTCCTCTTCTCTCCAATTTCTCTTTTCCCCCAGCCCCACGTTAGCCCAACCTTAACATAAAGTTCAAAGTCAAGAAATAGGCTGGGAAAATGAGCAAACAAAAAATAAAAAAGGAACCTGCCAATAAAAAGCTACTTGGTGTTGGTGACAAGGAAGCTCAAGACAAACTCAGAAGAAGACAATGATGAGAAAACATCTACAAGCAAATTGGACACAAGCCCAATAAGACTTCACAGAAAAGCTAAAGATTTTTTTTAAAAAGGAAAAAAATATGATAAACACCAAATAATAAAAAAATGAAATTGGTTGTATTTTGACAAAAAATTCCTTTTTGCTAATGCAAAAGTTGTATCTGCCTGAATCACCTTTCTTTACTGACTAGTTAGAGAAAAGATCAAAATTAGTGTGAAGTTAGCAGAAAGAATAAGAATGGGGAAAAATTTGGAATCCAGTTAAAACAACTTCAGCCTGACCTATTTAAACAAATTATTGAAGGTGCAAATTAGAAAATGAAACTGCCTTAAATATGAGGTCCAAAGAACGTAAAAACCACCTTTGTCAACAAATACTTGACCTTCTTACCAAATAGAAATATTTGACTGCCAAGGCAAACAGTTTAGTGTATAAACTAGTTCTCTTGTGGAGAAGAACAGAGGAGGATTCAAGAGTATTTGTGCTTCATAAAACAGGGAGAAACAGTGGAAGGAAAAAAAAAACAAGTTTGTAGAATCCTTAATAAATGACCCGGATAAGCAGTCATCCCCATGTAAAGATGTAAAGAAAGGTTAAACTCTGAGTTGGAAAACAAATTACCTTAGGAAAAGATTTGCAAAAATTTTATAGTCTTTTCACCATATGGAACTGCCACATTTGGACTCTTAACATGAGTTAACAGTCCTAGACATGCAATGGAAATGTCACTGAAGAACAGTAGACCAAATGTGCGTAGCAGAGGAATTGCTGCTTGTGGTATTTGAAGAAGGGAAAGATACCAAAGGTGTGGGGAAAAAAACTGAGACCTTCTTGAACCAAGAAAGGTAACCAAAAGAATACCCATAACTACCGAGTCATATTTCCACTTTGACGTAATTTGTAAGAGACTCTTGTACTCATATGTGCATTGAGGCTCTCCTAAATGAAGTTATTCATAAGGGAACAGACTGGTTTTTGTAAGTGATATTTCACAGAGGACTATATTTTTATTATCACACACTCGACTGAGGAATGTAAAGAATCCAAGATCTTGATGTGCTTGTTTGTTTTCTATAAAAAAGCAGTTGATTCAGTAAAGCAAAACATCCAGCTCAAGTCACTTAACCTACCAAGGCCTCACTTTCCTTATTTGTAAAATATGGAAGTTGGTCAGGCTGGCCTCTGAGGTCACTGTGAACCTGTGACCTTAATGGCTTCTCTGAAATATCTCCCCTGCATATATCAGGCATATACAAGATTACTTAAAAGCTGTAACAGAAATAACCTCGTTTGGCAATGTTTTGATCATTAATGTCAAACAAAGGCAATAGATAATGGAGTTGAAGTTAAAGGGAGCCCTTATAGAAGGTGAGGTGCCCAGATGCTAGTATTTGCTGATAATGTTTTGCTAGATGATCTATAATCCCTCAAGAATTTGTCCCATTAGAGGAAGAAAACCTATTCTCCAAACTCTGCTATGCAATTGAATGATTAGCTCATAGATCTCCGTTGATCTGATCTTTTACAGCTATTACAAATGGACAAATTGAGTCAACAATTAAAAAGATAATGTGGTAAATAAAAGAAGTGGTAGGATAAATAAAATTAAGTGCTGTGTTACACAGTGGGGTCATAAACTCAGGAGCTCATTACCACTAAAATTTGTACTGAATGAAAATTTTAAGGGGATTGAAGTTTATTTTAGATATCTAATAGGTGTTATATTCCTAAGCTGACAAAAATGTAATTTTTGCCGGAAAAGTACATTAGTTCCTAAGGTTTTATGAGATATAATTTGAAAACCACTCTCCAAACCATTGTGAGTTTTTTTGTTGTTGTTATTGCAAATTTCTAAAGTGTCTGTTAGAAATAATATTTAAGTGCAAAAGTAAAAGTGTTGAAGACATCAGTTTAGCATTCTTTTGTTTATTAGACTGCGTAAGTTTAAATGCTTTCTGTAATTGGGAGTGAAAGATGCTTGATTTTCTTTGACTATTTTCCTGGTTTGTTGCAGCATTTGCTGAAGAATCAGATTGCACTCCATAGTGTGCCTGCCTTAAGAATGTGTGATATATAGAAATTTAAATTTAACCAACAGATAACAGCGGCCAAGATTATTTGCATCATGTGGACTTTTTATTTTACAAAAGAATTCACTTCAAAAATCTTCTAGGGTGGCAGTTTTTCATAGATGAATAACTTGAATATATAGGTTGAAAAAACCTGAAGCTGAAGTTGTAAGAGCCACTGATAATTGACTATCAACAAGAAAATACTATGAAAGATACCTGGAATTATAATGGAAAAATATTACTTGATTTATAGAATATGGATTTACATTTTAGGAACTACTAAATGTTTTAGGTAAAATTAGGTTTAGTTATACTGAAAATAATTTGTGTAAAAATTATATTCATCAATGTCCTGCATTTACTTAGTGTCATCCCTGTTTTTAAAATTAAGTAAACTCTTTTATGGTAAATAAGACAGACTTTCGGTAATTGGCACCAGATTAACAATCTGGACTTATACTAAGAGAAGGTAATTATATGATGAGATAGTCAAATATTTATAAAGTTGATTTAAGGAATTGTAGAAAGTGTTACACATTTTCACTTTAAAAAGATTTTCTGGTACTTTCTTTACTAATTAATTTCCAAAGTTTACATCAGAAAGTGAGTTCAGATCTTTTCTATAAGAAGAAAGTTTTCATAAAACCAAAAGTTCTTTGATCCCTTGCTTTGAATAAAACTAGCTTTTTCCTTAAAGTTTCAAGGCCATATAAATTTTATTTCCTGATTAAAATCTAGTAAAGCACAAACATTCTTCTGAAATACGAGACAAAAGTGTAAAATTTTAAAGACAACACTGAGTTATGCCCCCCATCCCCCAAAAAAACCCAAAAAACTAGAGCTGGATTCCAGAGTTATGGGACGTGTTCTGTCTCCCCACCTTTGTTGTTAAACTTAATCCTTCTTGATTGCTACAGTAGATTGAAACAAGGTATTTTTCTTCTTTTTCATAGTGACTGAGTGTTCCTAAAATGATAGTAATTAAAGGAAATTGTGGCCAAACTATATCCAGTATCCTTGATATATACATTTATGGAAATAAGGTTAATATAGGACAATCTCATTCTGAAATGTATTTATAAAGTATTTTTTCAAAACAAATGAAATTATTAAAATAAAAGCTAGAATAGTTTTCAGAACTCCTTAAAATATTTAACATACACAAACAGAGATATTTTTCTCAAGTCTGAGACTATCCACATAATGCAATGTGTGCTAAATGTCCAAATTTTGGCATTACATAGAAAAACTAGTTTGTTTTTTAACTTTATGTCCAGATGTTTATTTCTGTATAGAACTGGTCTTTGTCATGAAATAATGTCAAATAAGATTTTGCAATCCTTATATAATTGAGTAATCTAGGGCAGATAAACTGCACTTAATAGTATAAGATAGTTTTATAAGTTAGTCTCTCTTTTCAAGGGTCAGAATTTAACAATGTTTTTAAAATTATTTTATATGGTTAGTTAGGATCTGTTTGTCCATGTGCTTTGCTAATATTGGCAAGGTTATCAGTAACCAGTCTGTACCTTTACCCTCTCTGTTCCTTTACCTCTCTCCACCTGCCCTCCCCCCCAAGTATCTGATTAGTCTCAAAGGTGAAATAGTGTTAAAAAAAAAATCCATGCAGATTCATCATTCTGACTTAAAAAAATTACAAAGCACATATATTACTGGTCACAATCACAGATTCTCAGAGTTGGAAGGGATCTTGGAGGCTGCTAGTACAAGCTATACGTGCACAAAAATTCTGTTTACAACATCACCAGTGAGTGGTCATCCATTATTCTCTTGAAATCCTTGGGTAACTGAAAATCTGGTATTTCTAGGAGCTACCTAGTGTCAAGCAGAACAAATCCAAACCTTTTTTCATATAACAGCCTTTAAAATAGATAACATGGAATATAAAGAAAAGAATCCTGATGATAGTCTCACTCTAGAGTTGGGGAGAGTGGGTTTCAGTGAGTTAAGAGGAAAAAATAGGATTCTAGGTTTCAGATCCTACAGAGAAAATCAGCTCAAAAAGGATGGGGTGCTCCAGAGAATGAAATTCTGACTGCATAGATCAAGTGAGAACTAGAAGGAGAAATTAGCTACAGTCTCTTCTGTGACCTAGCCAAACTGGTCCTTCTAGTCCTCACTCACTCATGATACACACCCCACCCCCCCATCACCCTACACTGGCTGTTCCTGTGCTTGAAATGTGCTGCCTTCCTCACTCGGTGTCATAGGAGTCTCTTCCTTTATGATGTAACACAGGCACCATCTTCTACATGAAGATTTCCTGACTTTCCCTCCACTGCTAGTGCCCTCCCTCCCAAACTGCTTTGCATTTAACTACTCTGTCACGTAGATCCAGTCTATATACTTCGTACTTCAACCAACTTGGACAGTCAGTCCTCAGTTGATGAATATTTATTAAATGTGCTAAGGATAAACATTTAAATGTGCTAAGGGCTGGGAATACAAAAAAGAAAAAGTCGCTAACCTCAGGGAGCTAACAATGTAATGGAGAAAGACAACACATAAAAGGAAGCTGAAAGGCAGGGAGGCTTGGGGAGTGCAGTCTGGGGGGAAATAAAGACATGGCAGCCTAGGCCCCTTGCTTAAATGGAGGTTCGGGAAGGAGCCATTCAATCAGAGGGAGGAATCCATGGGGCTAGGGCTTCTGAGGAGGTATGAATTCCCCGGGGGAAGTGATCTTGCGGGATGGTGACGTTCCTAGAGGTGATGTCAAAAGTCTAGAGAAGAGTGGCTGGGGCACGAATGAAGAGAAAAGGTTCTTTTGCCAACAGACAGACTATTCTAACCTGTCATTTCTTGGTATCATTTTTCCCTATGCCTGAATTGAATAAGGTCCAGCTCTCCAAAGTTAAGTTAACTCTGGGCAAAGCTGTGTTCTGTGTTCTGGGAATGTACATGCAAAAATGGGAGGAGATATATCAACCTCATCCATGAATTGGTAGATTTTTTTGATCATGAGGGTAGAGTGGGACAGGGAAGAAAGGAACATATGATGAGGCAGTATAAGAAAAGACTTGAGGGGAAGCCATGAGTGAGACAAGACTGGCCCTTTTCCTGAAGCATGGGAGTCTCATAAACAGTGACACTCAGGAGGGAGGCCTGGGGTAGAAAGGAGGATAGGAAGACTATGGAAGAAATAGTGGGAGAGTCAGGACATGCCCTGACCCTAAGATTTCTGACAGTACATTATGATATATTATAGAATTCAATGTTGATGGGAAGACTAGTCTTCCTTCAGTGGGCTGAAGTACAAAGATTTTGAATAGTGGAGAGAGGGGAGTAGATTGTGGGTAGTGGGAACATTTCAAGGGGCTTGAATTAAAAAATATATATATTCTGAACTTAAACACCCCCCAGAACTTCTATATGCATGGCAGAATGCACAATTATAGAATTATAAATGTCTATTTCATGCCACCCATTTTTTATTTTAATAATATATAATAAATTCTCCTACTTGTCTGTGCTGCTTCCTTCTGAATTTCCTTTTTTTCTATTGTAAATGTGTTTTTTAAAGTGTTACAGTGCCTTCTTTTTGGCATCACTGTTGTTTACCTTCCCTTTCCATAAACCTCTCCACTCACTTCACAAAGAAAAAGAAAGGAAATGCGAAGAACTTCTTGTAACAAATAAGCAAAGTCAAACAAAATAAATCCACAAATTAGCTATGTCTCAAAAGGTATGTTTCTGCACTTTGTGTTTGTACTTCTGCCAAGAGAGGAGTATCTTGCCTTATTATAGACCCTTTGGAGTCGTCTTTTTTTTTCTTCTTTTTTTTTTTTTTTTGTTTTTGTATAAATTATCCTTCTGGTTCTGTTCATTTCACTGTCGGTTTTTACTGCTTAGGACTCTCTGAAATTTTCTCCTTCATCATTTCTTACAACACAACAAAATTGCATTACATTCATGTAACACAATTTGATCAGCCATTCCCCAGTTGTCTAAGAGGCCATTCAAGGTGCTCCCTTAGATGCTAGTTCCCTCCTTTACAAACTAACTGGACTGAAGCAGAAGAGAGGATTTACATAGAGTAGAGAGGTCATAGGACCATAGATGTAGAGCTTGAAGGAACCTCAGAGGTCATCTGGTCCAACCTTTGCATTTTGCAGATGAGGAAATTGAGGCCCAGGGAGGTGAAATAACTTACCTAAGATCATGCTAGTAGTGAGTTAGAGATGGAATTTGAATTGGGATCTTTTAACTCTAAATCTTGAGGTTTATGTTGTGCCTCTTGCCCCATCACCTCGGTTTAACTAAATCCTTTTTATGTGGTGAAGTGCTTTTGAAGTACTAGTTGTATTTTGTGCATTTCCAGAGAGAGTTATATTTCATCCCCAACTCCAAAGAGACTAAATGAGATTGAGGGTTTGGGGGCAGGGGGTGTGGGGAGGGGAATCAGTTGCCAGGAAAGCTTATACATTCCCTGTCAGGTAATTTAAAAATAAATGGCCAGAGTCTTGAATATATAAAATAGCTGAATAAGAAATTAGAAAAGAATCAAAAGAATTTTGAAAATTATTGAAAAGTACAACAGAATTTCTCCCACCAAAATAGCACCACTTGTAATAATACAGACAACAACTGAGAACTCCCTCTTCACTCTTCCTCATCTCCTATCATTCAGATGCCTTCTGCTATTCTTTCCTTCCTCACCCTGTCTCACTTGATGAAGTGGCCTTCCAAGGCTAAAAACTCTTCTACTTGTTCAAATAATCCCATTCCATCCCTTCTCCACCACATTGCCTCCTCTGTCATCCTCACTCTTTCACTTATTTTCAATCTCCCTCTCTCCGTACTACCTCATTCCTCTTACCTACAAATATGCTCATGTCTCCCCTGTCTTGGAGAAAAAAAACAACAACCCTAATTTGATCCTTCCATCCCTACTAGCTATGGTGCTATTTTTCTTCTGCCTTTTGGAGCTAATAGTAAATGCTTCTTTTTTCCCTCTTCTTGCTTTTCTTCACCTCTTAGAATCTGGCCTCTAACTTTATCATTACACCAAAACTGCTCTCTCCAAAGTTATCATTTAATTACCAAATCCAGCGGCCTTTTCTTGATCTTCTCCTTCACTGCTCTGCAGCCTTTGACACTGTTGACCACTCTTTCCTCCTTGATACTCCCTTTTCTCTAGGTTTTCAGGACATACTTTCTCCTGGTTTTCCACTTAACCTATCAGATACCCCTTACCTGTCTCCTTTATTGGATCCTCCTCCAGAACATGCCCTAAGTATACCCTCAGGGTTCTGTACTGGGCCCTTTTCTCTCTTCTCTTTATACTACTTCACTTGATGATCTCATAAGCTCACATAGATTTAATTACAGCACAACAAAATTGCATTACATTCATGTAACACATTTATTTAATTAATAGTATGCTAACGATTCTCAAATCTATCTACCCCTGCTGACTTCCAATCTTATCTCCAACAGCCTTTTAGACCTCTCAACCTGGATGTCTAGTAAACTGAGTCTTAAACTCAGTATATCCAAAACAACTCATTATCTTTCCCCTAATCTCCCCCCCCCCCCCCCCCCCGGCAACACAGACACCTTCCCAATTACTGTAGAGGGCAATACCATCCTGGTTCCTCAGGCTTACAACCTAGAAATTACCCTGAATTCCTCATTATCTCTCACCTTCCCCACACCCTCCATATCCAATCTGTTGCTGAGGCCTGTTGATTGTATCTTTGCAGCATTTCTTGAATATGCCTCTCTTCCTCTGACACTGCTCTATGCAGGCTGTCTTCGCCTCACACCTGGATTATTGCAGTGATCTGCCTGTGGGTCTGCTGCTTCAAGTCTCTTCCCACTCAGCCAGTAAAGAGATTTGCGTAAAATGTAGGGCCAATCATGTCTCTCTCTCACACACACCCCCCTCAATAAATTCTAGTGGTCTCCTATTGCCTCCAAGAGCTAATACAAAATCCTCTATTTGGCATTCAGAACCATTTATAACTGAGCCCCTTCCTACCTTTCTAGTCTTTTTTCCACTTATTCCCCGACATGTCCTCTTTCATTCAGTGACATTGACCTCCTGGCTGTTCAATACTCTCCATCTCTTGGCTATAGCTATTATCTTTTGTCTACCATTCTTGGAATGCTCTCCCTCCTCTGCTTCAGTAACTGACTTCTGTGACTTCTTTTAAGACCCAACTAAAATCATACCTACAGAAAGCTGTCCCCAACCCCTCTTAATTTCAAGATCTTTTTTTTATTATTATTATTTCGTATTTATCCCATGCATAGCTTGTTTTGTATTTATTTGTTTGCATTTTTTCTCTCCCAATATATTGAAAGTTCCTTGAAGGCAGGTACTGTCTTTTCCCTCCTTTTTGTATCTCCAGTATTTAGCATAGTGGCTGGAAAAAAAGTAGACTTGTGTAATCTGCTTAAAAAAACTTAATTTTTCTGAACATGAGTTTGTCTTTAAATTAGCAGATTCAACTAGGTGACCTATAAGATACCTTTCACTTTAAAATTCTATTTTTAGAGCTGATTGAAACCTTAAAGATATTTTGGATGAAGAAGGTTGAGGCCCAGAGAGTCTGTGACTAAGACTTTCCACCTTTTTTAGCTCTTTTTAAAGTAATAATTTTGCTGGTTTTCCGCAGGAGAAGTTGGAAGAGTGCATAGAGCAATTAAAAGCAGAAAGAATTATGAGAGTCAAGGCTGACAAACGAGTAACTGAGGTAAAACTAAAATTAATTTGTGTTTTTGTGACATATTTGAGCTAAGATATTTAGGCTTTAGAATGAAGTTTAAATTAAAAGGTGCATTTGAAAATTGTTCACTCTCTGTTAACATTAATGTTGCATTCATGTACGTATTCCATTATTTAGTCTAAAATATAAGAGTAAAAGGCTTAGTTATTTCTGTATTTTCTTTGGTTTTGTTCACTCATTAAGCACCAATTTGGTGTACAGTAATATGGAGAATCATAGAAGGTGCAAAAGAAATTTAAGACATAAGCAATCTTGAGGTGCTTGCAATTTGCATAGGAAGACGTGGGACTACTTAGAGTATTAAAGCAAGTCAAAAATAATAAAGAGGAGATGGTATTTATGTGCCAGAGGAAACACAAAGCAATAGAGTGACTCAGGTGCCTCAGGATTAAGAGTGGCTTTTTGACGGTATATCTTGACCTTGTGGGAAGCCATTGAATGGCATTCATTTAGCAGATACAGTTTATAAAGTACCTACAGAATCCAGAATCAAAGCAGAAAAGGTAACATGAGCAAGGGCATAGATGGAAGAATGAACTCAGAAATCTGGTAGAAGAGCATGGAGGAAGGAGCTGCATAGTGTATCGGTGGCAGCATTGGCAGGCTGATGGAGAACCTCGAAGACAGGGCCAAAAAGTTGTCATTGAATTCAACAAGCTACAGAGTGAAGCTTTAGGAATTAATCCAGTGGTTACCTGTAAGGATATTTTAGAAACACAAATGAACGCCATACTTGTTTTTCCCTCAGCTTCTTGTGTTAGTTTGAACTTCTGTATATTTTTCCGGAAATCAGACTTTTAATTTTATTTCCTAATTGACAGAATGTTTTAGCCATTTTTCTAACAAAGTAAAGCATTTTCTGGAAACCTGGTATGAATTGAACCAATCATTGTGACTTTTTTTTGTTGTTGTTATGTAATCATTTAGACTTACAGAATCACAAGTTGTCTGTATAATCACTTAGAAGAGGTAGCATGGGACTTGGCCTCAGAGTCAGGAAGATGTAGGTTCAAGTCTCACTTCTGACATATACTGACTTCCTGACAACAGGCAAGTCACTTGACCTCTCAGTGCCCAGATAGCTCCCTGAAACTACTGCAAAGCAGTTTATGATAGCTGTTGGTAGGAGTGGTTTTACCGGGAGCTCCCTTACTACTCTGAGAGAGATGAACCCTTTTTGTGTTAGAAAGAAGGATTTAATAAATAAAAAATGAATCTGAGTTTTTGTACTATTAATCCAAGATTATGGGAAATGGTATCTGTTTTCACAGTGGGGCTTGATGGAATACAACTACAAGTTTCTTAGTCCTTTTTTCATTTAAACTTTGTTTCTTGTTTACAAAGAATGGCAATTATATTCTTTCCTAGCTGGAACTTGAAAATTCCCAGTTGCGAAATATAAATTTCTCTCTATCTGAGGCTCTTCATGCACAGTCACTGGCAACCATGATTTTGGAAGATGATGGTGTTTTGGGCAGTATTGAGACATCTTTTCAAAAGTTCCACGCCTTTTTGGATCTCCTTAAAGATGCTGGGTAGGTTACATGCTATTTCTTTCCTTGGCTTAACTTTAGTTTTTGTAATTTTTATCACTTGTTTAAAGAAGGTTCAGTATTCCACTATTTGCAAATATAATAAACTGTTTTCTCCACTGGTATTTGTAAAGCTCCATCAAATTGAAAATCATATTGGATTACACTGAAAAATAAATAAACAATGGTGAATTTATATTTCTAAGGGGTTAGGTAGAAAGCACATTCATGCAAAAATAATCCTATGAAAGCAGTAACAGACAGGTATGAGATCAAGGTATAGCAAATAAAAGTGATAGCTATTCAACAGTAGTTTATTAGGAGATTATTCTCAAAATTTGAACACAAATCCAAGAACATACAAGAAGATAACTTATGGTGAATTAGGTGGGAAAAGGATCCCATTTTGAGACCAAATATGTGACTCCATTTTAGTCAATTTCTTTGCTCTGATCTGAGACATTTATATGAATCTATAATAACTATTGATTCTTCTCTTCACCCAATCTTTCTTGTAGACTTGGGCAGCTTGCCACAGTCGCTGGTATAAATCAGTCGGATTTTGATTTCCTAGATCATCCCCAGATGAACTCTACAATTAATGCTATACTTATAGAAGATAAAAAGGGACTTGAAGAAAGACCAGAACTTAATCAGAATACCCTAGGACAAATGCATAGCATGCAAGTAAGTGACGATGTACGAGGAGCAGGCACACCACCTTCAAACTATACCTTTTCTCTATTTCATTTTGCTATCATTCTACCTAATATAACAAAGAATCTCTTGATTTCATCATTTAAGATATTGTTGAGAAGATCTGTTCAGTAACAGTAGGTTCATGATTTAACCTTGCAAGTGCTGCCTTAGTGTTGAGTTTATTTTAGTGTATTATAAGTAAATATTATTAAAATTATATTATTATCCATTATTCATTTCTTCATGTTATTTTTATTTAATATGTATTAGACTATAATATAATTGGAAAGCTAGGTGACACAATGGATAGAGTGCTGGGTTAGAAGTCAGCAGGACTCATCTTCTTGCGTTTAAATCTGGCTTCAGATGCTTATTAGCTTTGCAGCCCTGGACAAGTCACTTAACCCTGTTTACCTCAGTTTCCTCATCTGTAGAATGAGAAGGAAATGGTAAACTATTCCAGTATCTTTGCCAAGAAAATCCTGAAAACATCTGAACAACAGTAATAAAATAATGATTTATATGATCAGACTGTAAATTAATGTGTTAATATTTACTAGTATGCCTAGTCGACAAGTCAACAAACATTTTTAGGTGCCTACCATGTGCCATACACTGTGCTAAGCTCTGGGGAGGTGAACAAAGACAAAAAACAACACCTGCTGTCGAGGAGTTTACCTAGTGAAGGAGACAACATACAAGCTAGTATGTACAAACAAGATACAGAGTGAATGGGAGTTATCCAAGGGAAGGCACTGATACTAATATAAAGAGGGCTGGAAAAGGTATAAGATTGGAATTTAGTGGAGACGTGAATAAAGTTGATGAAGATAAGAAGAAGATGTAAATGAGAAGGGAGACAATTCCAGGAGTAGGGGACACCCAGTGAAAATACTCAGAGTTGAGAGATGGAATCTTATGCAAGGAATAGTAAAGAAGCCAAGGTCACTGAGTCTCCTGGGGTGGGGGTGGGGGTGGGGTGGGGCAGAGTGGGGAGAAGAGAGGTGTTAAATATGAGAAGACTAGAATAGTGAAAAGGTTATGGAGGGCTTTAAAAACCAAACAGGATTTTGTATTTGATCCTGGATGCAATAGGGAGCCATTGGAGTTGATTCAATAGGGAGTGACCTCAGCAGATTTGCAACTTAGTAAGATCATTTTGATAACTGATGTGGAGGATGAACAGGAGTAGAAGAGTCTTGAGGCAGGGAGACCAGCTAGCAAACTGTTGCAGTAGTCCGTGTGTGTGTGTGTGTGTGTGAGTGTGTGTGTGTGTGTGGTAATAAGGGAGGACCAGGGTGATGGCAGAAAAGAGAAAAGAGGGTGAGAAAAAAGAAGGGTGTGTACAAGAGATAAGTTTCAATGATCATATAAGTAGAAATGAGAAACAAAGATTTAGGAACTGATTGGATACGGGGAATAGAGCATGATGTATAAGTTGAGGAGCCTAGGATCTTAGAGCTAGAAAACATGAAATTTAATATAATGCTTTATATTTATAAGCTTCTTTTATATATTGTTTTGCTTGTTTCTCACAACATATGCCAGATTTGAACCCAGAAAACTGAGTCTTTCTGACTCCAGGCTCAGCACTGCATCTATTGTGCCACCTAGATGCACCTCCAGAGTTAGATAGCAGCTAGTATCACCTGAACTGGAATCCAGATGATGCCTAGACTAGTGCTCTTTCTACTGTACTACTGGTTTAAGAAGAGTTTTATTGTGAGGAAAATGCTAAATAATTCAGTTCTTTATAAAGAAAAAAAACAGAAATGGGTTTAAATAGTAGTAGTAGTTTAGTTTGATCTAAAACAATAGGTTAATAAGCATTGGCTTAGGTTGCCAATGGATTCTGTGTCTACAGAAGTTTTTGAAGATGAAATACACATGGACTTTATCTAGGATGATTGAGACTTTGACATGCTTAGAAGAACTAAGCCACTTGACCTCTTAAGATTCTTTACAGATCAATGATTAGTATATAGGTACTTTATAGATTTAACAAAATAAGAAAGTGATATTTTAACATAAGAAACTCTAGCCTTTTGACAGTTTGACATATACTGGTATAAACAAACTTTTTCAGGAAGGCACAAAATGAGAAATCAAAATAAAAAGCACAGTAATACAAGTTAGGTACTATGAATGAATGATCATAGGTCAAAAAGGCATTGGGTTTTTTTTTAAAGGTTCTTATATAAGTAAATATATGTGTAGATATGTATTTCTAGGGGAAAAGATTGAGAGTCAGTTTTTAGTTATCCAGATTAGTAAGAGAACACAGGCAGTTTTTTGAAATGAGCACTCACTGACTTGGTTTTCTGTGTATCAAAATGGCTTTGGTTTTCTATGTATCAAAATCTACAGGGAGGTGACCCATAGGGACTTCCTTTCGCTGGCCCCCTGCTTTGTCTTCCCTCCCTGTTGTAGGCCCCTTTTGACGCACACCCTGTTTATTAGTTTGGAACCTGATAACTTGTTTTTAAGTTTTCATCTGCCCTCCATGTTCTTGAGACTTGGAAGACAATGGGAAATGCTCTTAGACATAGCTGAGTAATTGTTGAAATTTCTCAGGACCTAGGCCCCCAGTAGGAGAAGTGACCCCCAGAACTTTGTGTGTAATCAGCAATTGAATTTTAAATGTCTTTAATGTTTATTAATAAAGTCATAGTAGCCAGTAGAAATTTCTGACTATTATTGTTAAGTGCTTTTGACTAATTTGAATTATACTTTTCAGTTTCAGAAAGTTAGTGGCGATATTAGAACTTCTTTGCCTCTTGACACCTTCCAGTTTCCAGTTTCTACTCAGGAGGCCTTATCTTCTTCCAAAGAAGTTCGTGAAATCAAGGGCTCTGATCATCAACAGGTTCCTCCTAAAGAATTTGTCCCTGCACCATCATTATCATTTTTAGCAAATGTTGTTGTTGAAGCTCAAAATGAAAGAAAAGAAGAGGAGTCTTCCAGAAATAGTAGAAATTCCTCAGAGACAAGTGCCAGAATGAGTGAACATACCTCAAAACACTCTTCAAAGAAACAGTCCGAAAGTTGTTCTCATTCCTCCTCTGAGAGCCTAAGCCAGAAAAGCAAAAGACATGGGGAGCATACCCCTTTGGCTCATGAAAAATTCAAACATCTGGCTTCAAAAAGATACAGTCTTGCTAGGAAAGAGACAGGAGATATGACAGTAATATCCAAGACAGATAAAAGTAAAAACAAAACATCAGAACATTCTAAGATTGAAACAGTAGTATCTGATCTTGAAATTTCAGAAAGTATCCATTCTCTATCAAGCGCATGACTCAGGTCTAGATATTTGAAATTATGTCTTGCCTTAAAAATTTCAATAAACTTGGAAGCATGGACCTGGAAATCATTTGAGAAACTCTGCTGTACTTTATAATGATGTAATATTTGGTGTGTATATTCTTCTCCTTGAATAGGGTTTTATTACAGATAGTCAAATCCCTAAAGGATCTTTGATTTCTTCAAAGCTTTCACAAATCTTTTATATATATATATATTTTTTTTTTCCACTCACATGTAAAAATATTTAACATATGTTTTTTAAAATTTTGAGTTCCATATTCTCTCTTCCAACCCTGCCCTGAGAAGGCAAGCAATTTGATATAGGTTGTGCATGTGCAGGCATGCAATAATTTCTATTCTTAGTCACGTTGTGAAAGAAAACACAGATACACCCTCCCCCCTCCAAAAAGAAAATAAAGTTAAAAAAAGTATGCTTTGATCTGCATTCAGACTCCATCAGTTCTTTCTGGAAGTGGATAGCATTTTTCATCATGAATCCTTCAGAATGTTAGATTCTTATCTTAGATCATTGTATTTCTGAGAATAGCTAAATCATTCACAGTTGGTCATCATACAGTATTGCTGTTACTGTCTACATTGTTCTCCTCGTTCTACTCACTTCACTTTGCATCAGTTCATGTAAGTCTTTCCAGGTTTTTCTGAAAGTATCCTGTTGGTCATTTCTTATAGCATAATGGTATTTCATCATAATCGTATATCACAACTTGTTTGGCCATTCCCCAATTGCTGGGCATCCTGATCTCCAATCCTTTGACACAACTGAAATAGCTGCTATAAATATTTTTGTGAGTAAGTAGACGGTGCAGTGGATAGAATGTTGGGCCTTAAGTCAGGAAGTTCTGTTCTGGGCTCAGATACTTATTGACTGTGTAACTCTAGGCAAGTCCTTTAATCCTGTTTGCCTTAGTATCTTCATCTGTAAAATGAGCTGGAGAAGGAAATGGTAAACCACTCCAGTATCTTTGCCAAAAAAATTCCAGATGGGGTCACAGAGTTTGACATGACATAAGACAATAGGTCCTCTTTTTGGATCTCTTTGGGATACAGACCTAGCAGTGCTATTGCTGGGTCAAAGGGTATGCACAGTTTTATAGCCTTTTAGGCATAGTTCCAAGTTGCTCTCTAGAAGGCTGAATAAGTTCACAATAGTATCGCAACAATCAGTGTCCCAGTTTTCCCACATCCTCTATAACATTTGTCATTTTTCTTTTCTGTCATATTAGCCAATGTGTTAGGTGTGAGGTAGTACCTCAGAGTTGTTTTAATTTGCGTTTCTCTAATCAGTAGTTATTGGGAGCATTTTTTCATGTAAGTAGATAGCTTTGATTTCTTTGACTGAAAACTTTGTTCAAATCCTTTGACCATTTATCAGTTGGGGAATGACTTTCATTCTTATCAATTTGATTCAGTTCTTTATATATTTGAGTAAAAAGGCTTTTATCAGAAAAGCTTGCTGTAAACATGTTTCCCAGTTTTCTGCTTTCCTTCTAAACTTGACTGCATTGGTTTTGTTTGTGCAATCCCTTTTAATTTAATGTAATTTCTCCCTGTTTAGCCTTTTCTCTCTCTCTCTCTCTCTCTCTCTCTCACTCTCCCCCTCTCCCCCTCCCTCCCTCCTCCTCCATGCCTCCCTCCCTTCCTCCCTTCCTCCCCTTTCATTCTTTCTCTTCTCAAAAGTGTTTTGCTTCTGATGACTGCCTTCCCATTCACTTTTCTTGTCACCCTCCCTTCCTACTTCCCTGTAGGATAAGATAGATTTCTGTACCCAACTGAATGTGTATGTTAGTCCCTCTTTGAGCCAATTCAGATGAAAGTAAGTTCGAAGCATTGCTTACCACTCCCAACACCACCACCCCCCAGCCCATTTTCATCTGCATTGCAAAAGCTCTTTCGTGCCTTTTTTATGTGAGATAATTTACCCCATTCTACCTCTCCCTTCCCCCTTCTACTGCATACTTTATTTTTTTGGATAACATCCCATCATTGTCAACTCACACCTGTGTCCTCTATGTATACTTCTAACTGCTCTAATAATGATAAAGTTCTTAGGATTTAAAAGTATCCTCTTCCTATTTAGGAGTATAAGCAGTTTAACCTTATTGAATCCCTTATTATTCTCTTTCCTGTTTGCCTTTTTATGCTTCTCTTGAATCTTGTATTTGAAAGTAAAATTTTCCATTCAGCTCGGGTCTTTTCACCAGGAATGCTTTGAAAATCTTTCAGTATTTTACATTCTTGTTCTAGTATATCAGGGCAGATTTTCCTTGATAATTTCTTGAAATATTATGTCTAGATTCTTTTTGATCATTGCTTTTAGGTAGTCCAATAATTTCTGTTATCTCTCAATCTAAGTCAATTGTTTTTGGAATGAAATATTTCACATTTTCTTCTATTTTTTGTTCTTTTGATTTTATTTATTGTTTCTTAGTGTCTCATGGAATTCCACTTGCCCAGTCCTGATTTTTAAGCAATTATTTTCTTTCTTTTTTTTTCTTTTTTTTTTTTTTTGGGTGAAGCAATCAGGGTTGAGTGACTTGCCCAGGGTCACACAACTAGTAAGTGTCAAGTGTCAGAGGCTGGGTTTGAATTCAGGTCCTCCTGTCTCCAAGGCTGGAGCTCTATCCACCGTACCTCCTAGCTGCTCCCATTTATTTTCTTCATTGACCTTTTGTACCTCTTTTTCCATTTGGCTAGTTCTGCTTTTCAGTTCTTCTTTTCATCTTATTTTTGTGCCTCTTATGTCATTTGGCCTATTTTGTTTTTTAAGTTGTTCATGATTTTCTTGCATCACTCTCACTTCTTTTCCCACTTTTTCTTCTACCTCTTATTTGATTTTTATTGATTTTATTGATTTATTGATATTTTGATTTTTAAAATTATTTTTTAGTTTTTCCAGGGCCTGAGGTCAATTCACATTTTTCTTTGAGACTTTGCTGTAGTTGCTTTGATTTTGTTTTCCTCTGAGTTTGTGTTTTGATCTTCCCTGTCACCATAGTAACTTTCTATTGTCAAATTCTCTTTTTGTTGTTTGCTCATTTTTCCTGCCTATTTCTTGACTTTTAACTTTTGTTCAAGCTGTCTCAAGCTTCAGGTTTTTCATGCTGCTATTTTCAGAGCTAGTTCTGGGGGGAATATAAGTTTTTAGTTCTTCTAAGGTGGCATGATCTAAGGAGAGGTGTGGTCGTTGCTCTCCTGGCCTGTGCTCTGGTTTGTGAGAGACTCCAAGTATTCTCTTCTGTCCTGGAACTGTGAAGAGGGTCCCTGCTTCTGCTAATGTTCGTCTCTCAGTGCCAGCACAGGATCCCCTGTAATTTCTTTCTGGTCAGTTTTCCTGCCCCCTTACTGTTGGTGAGCCGAGATCTCTGGAAGGCGCTATCGTTTCAGTTGCCCCCAAGGCATGCTGCTGGCTTGGTTGGGCACAGCCTGCATTGGCGAGGTCTGCACTAGACTGCACTCCACTCTCACCCTAGTTTTGTTTGTAAAGCATTTGAAAGTATTAATGAGCTTCATTTACTTTTGATTATTGTATGTATGGTAGTTCTTAGCATTGACATTGTTGTCATCTGCATAATTTTTTTTTGGTTCTATTTCATTTTGCGTCAGATCATGTAAAGATTTTCATCTCTGTATGCATCACATTTATCATTTTTTTTAATAGCACAATAACATTCATTTACCACAATTTTAGTCATTCCTTGATGTGCATGTTTGTTTCCAGTTCTTTGCTACCAACAAAAAGTGCTGCTATAAATATTTTAGTGTATAGGGGAACTTTTCTTCTGATCAGTGGCTTCCTTGGGGGATAAGCATAATAATAAAATCTCTGAGTCAAAGGATGTGGACATTTTAGTTACTTCATTTGCATAATTCCAAGCTTTTCAGAATATTTTTACAGATTCATAGCTCTGCCAGCAGTGTATCAGTATGGCTATCTTCATACATAACACTGACTCCTCACATCTTTTGTCATCTTTGCCAATTTGCAGAGTATGAGGTAAATCCTTGGTGGTATTTTGATTTGCATTTCTTTTGTTATTATTTGTTTGGGGCATTCTTTTATGTAGTTGTCAATATTTTAGTTTTTCTTTTTGAGAACTTACTATCCTTTGTCCACTTTTCTATTGAGGAATGGCTTTTGGTCTTTTGTATAGCTATATCTAGAGACATAGATAGAACTGTTAATTGTTTATATAATGTATTGGATACCAAAGCCTTACCAGAGAAATTTGATACAAAGTTTTGCCTCCCCTCCCCTTCTACTGTTACCGTTCTTATCTTCAGCGCTTTAATTTTGTCAGTGCAGAAGCTTTTCAGTTTCATATGATCAAAGTTATCTATTTTATCTTAGGTAATTACCTCTGTCCCTTGTTTGGTTAAGAATATATCTTCTACCCATAGCTGTGAGTGGTATATGATCTGCTTCTCTTCTAATTTTTTAGTAGAATGATCTTTAATATTAAGGTCATATTCATTTAGAATTTATTGTGACAGTCTTAACTTTTTAATGTTTCCACCTAGGGTTTTTTTTTTGGTGGTTTTTTTTTTTTGGCAGTAAAACCCAATTTTTGCTCAGCTTTATAATGTGATCCACTTTGAGTCTTCAAATTAATTCAGTATGAAGTGTTAGAACATCATTTGGTCAAGGGTTAAATAAATTAAAATGGTAGAAGGACTCAACTTTTTTGCTGAAGTTTTTGACCTAAAACACACATGGTATTCTTGATTTTTTTTTTTTTTTTTGGTAAGACAATTTAAGTGACTTGCCCAGAGTCACACAGCTAATGAGTGTTATGTGTCTGAGGCCAGACTTGAACCCTGGTCTTCCTGACTCTAGGACTGGTGCTCTATCCACTGCCCTATCTAGCTGCCCCAATTCTACTTTAGCACCCAAAGAAAGGACATTCAGTCCTTTTTTTTTTCTTTTTTGGTGAGGCAATCGGGGGTTAAATGACTTGCCCAGGATCACACAGCTAGTAAGTGTCAAGTTTCTGAGTCCGGATTTGAACTTGGGTCCTCCTGACTATGGGCATGAGCTCTATCTACTGCACCACCTAGCTGCCCCCAATATTCTTGATTTCTTATAAAAGTGCATGATGTACAAACAAGGTTGGAAATGAGCTTAACTTCTGTTTTCTTTTGCCAATTTGTAAATTTTTATCATGAATTAAGGAAAACAACGCAGATGGTTTTAACCCAAGGTTATCACTTAGAATAGGTAACTCAATTTTCTAAATCCTTTTCAAGAATAAGTTGCACTGTTTAATGTTTCCAGGTTACCATTAACATTCTTGAACGTGGAGGAGATTGTACTGTCTTAAAAATGTCTTTAAAAGACAAATGAAAAATACTATATTTCTCCCATTTCAAAGTTTTAAAACTGCAGCACATTGGCAATTATTGTCAAGGTAGTCAGTGCTTCTGTAAACTTTTAGGTAAAATTCAATTTTTGTTAACTACTAGAGTAAAATTATTGATTCCCCTTCTCTGTAACCAAATGAAAATAATACTATTTATTTTCCTTGGTATAGTTACATCCTTCACTGACATAAATCATAACTTCTTCAAGACTTACTGGAAAATAAGAATTGGAATGCCCAAAAATATTTATTTATCAGCATGCAGTCAACCTGATGATTAACCACTCTAAATTTAAAGAAACTGACTGGTTTAATACATTAAACATAAATTTTATCATTAATACCATGCTTGAAAATTTCTATAAGGTGGTAGGATGTTTCAGGAATTCTGTGCCAATATACACAGCCTTTGATTTCTCCAGGTTACCTCTACATCATGTTAAGGGACCATAGAAAGATCTTTGCGGAAAAAAGATGTTCTTAAATTGTAATATTTCCTAATCACCAACTGTATAGTCAATTCAATGTTGGTCATATCAAAAATGAAGCACATATCAGTGGGCCTTATGTCAGGATAGCAGAGGAAAGTTAAAAACTCACTTGAAAAATAATTAGGTTTTATTGCATTGTATATTCTTGCCTTTGGTTTATGTAATTTTCTGTAAATGTCTTCTTACCTAAATATTTCAAGAAAGCCTAGTTTTACCTTTGCTATTTAGTATATTGCTTAGGGCAGTCACTTCTCTGGGCCTTGGTGTCCTCATCTATAAAAAGAGCAGTTTAGACAAGATCATTTCTAAGGTTGCATTTCCTTCAGGCTTGCCATCCTGTGTAACTCCTGCTCATGTCTTTCTGTAAGTTCTTTGCTAGGGTTCTTCCTTACTTTCTCTCAACATCACAAAGATATCAATAGAATACATGGGTTCTTCATCAGTTATCCATTTTTCTTGCCACGTGACTAGTGATACCCAGTGCAAATGCCCTGAAAATTAGAATAGACCAGACAGAAAGCAATGACTCATTAAGACAACAAGGAACATTAGAAGAAGCAAAAAAAATATACAACTATTGTATCAGAAATAACTGACCTGGGAAAATGGAGAGAACTCATTGAGAGATAATTTAAGAATCATATTATTTGAAAATCATAACCTCCTACTGCAACAGTCTGGATACCATATTTCAAGAAATTGTGAAGGAAAATTACCCAAAATGTTTAGAACCAAAGGACAAGGTTAAAACAGAATTCAAAGGTCACTTTCTAAAGCACCAAAATGAAAACTATGAATATCATGGCCAAAATAACTTCCAGATCAAAGAAAGAATACTACAAAAAGCCAGAAAGAAAAAATTCCAAATACCAG